>NC_088214.1:501700-801700 GCF_036934945.1 Oncorhynchus masou masou
AAAGGATAGAAAATAGACAGTAACAGCAGTATACTGTAGGTATGGGTAAAGGATAGATAATAGACAGTAACAGCAGTATACTGTAGGTAGGGGTAAAGGATAGATAATAGACAGTAACAGCAGTATACTGTAGGTATGGGTAAAGGATAGATAATAGACAGTAACAGCAGTATACTGTAGGTAGGGGTAAAGGATAGATAATAGACAGTAACAGCAGTAGACTGTAGGTAGGGGTAAAGGATAGATAATAGACAGTAACAGCAGTATACTGTAGGTAGGGGTAAAGGATAGATAATAGACAGTAACAGCAGTATACTGTAGGTAGTGGTAAAGGATAGATAATAGACAGTAACAGCAGTATACTGTAGGTAGGGGTAGAGGATAGATAATAGACAGTAACAGCAGTATACTGTAGGTAGGGGTAAAGGATAGATAATAGACAGTAACAGCAGTAGACTGTAGGTAGGGGTAAAGGATAGATAATAGACAGTAACAGCAGTATACTGTAGGTAGGGGTAAAGGATAGATAATAGACAGTAACAGCAGTATACTGTAGGTAGGGGTAAAGGATAGATAATAGACAGTAACAGCAGTATATAGACAGTAACATCAGTATACTGTAGGTAAAGGATAGATAATAGACAGTAACAGCAGTATACTGTAGGTAGGGGTAAAGGATAGATAATAGACAGTAACAGCAGTATACTGTAGGTAGGGGTAAAGGATAGATAATAGACAGTAACAGCAGTATACTGTAGGTAGGGGTAAAGGATAGATAATAGACAGTAACAGCAGTATACTGTAGGTAGGGGTAAAGGATAGATAATAGACAGTAACAGCAGTATACTGTAGGTAGGGGTAAAGGATAGATAATAGACAGTAACAGCAGTAGACTGTAGGTAGGGGTAAAGGATAGATAATAGACAGTAACAGCAGTATACTGTAGGTAGTGGTAAAGGATAGATAATAGACAGTAATAGCAGTATATTGTAGGTAGGGGTAAAGGATAGATAATAGACAGTAACAGCAGTATACTGTAGGTAGGGGTAAAGGATAGATAATAGACAGTAACAGCAGTATACTGTAGGTAGGGGTAAAGGATAGATAATAGACAGTAACAGCAGTATACTGTAGGTAGGGGTAAAGGATAGATAATAGACAGTAACAGCAGTATACTGTAGGTAGGGGTAAAGGATAGATAATAGACAGTAACAGCAGTATACTGTAGGTAGGGGTAAAGGATAGGATAGATAATAGACAGTAACAGCAGTATACTGTAGGTAGGGGTAAAGGATAGATAATAGACAGTAACAGCAGTATACTGTAGGTAGGGGTAAAGGATAGATAATAGGTAACCGCAGTATACTGTAGGTAGGGGTAAAGGATAGATAATAGACAGTAACCGCAGTATACTGTAGATAGGGGTAAAGGATAGATAATAGACAGTAACAGCAGTATACTGTAGGTAGGGGTAAAGGATAGATAATAGACAGTAACAGCAGTATACTGTAGGTAGGGGTAAATGATAGATAATAGACAGTAGAGTCCAGTGTGTGGGTAGAGTCCAGTGTGTGGGTAGAGTCCAGTGTGTGTGTAGAGTCCAGTGTATGGGTAGAGTCCAGTGTGTGTGTAGAGTCCAGTGTGTTGGGTAGAGTCTAGTGTGTGGGTAGAGTCCAGTGTGTGGGTAGAGTCCAGTGTGTGGGTAGAGTCCAATGTGTGGGTAGAGTCCAGAGTGTGGGTAGAGTCCAGTGTGTTGGGTAGAGTCCAGTGTGGGGGTAGAGTCCAGTGTGTGGGTAGAGTCCAGTGTGTGGGTAGAGTCCAGTGTATGGGTAGAGTCCAGTGTGTGTGTAGAGTCCAGTGTGTGGGTAGAGTCCAGTGTGTGGGTAGAGTCCAGTGTGTGGTAGAGTCCAGTGTGTGGGTAGAGTCCAGTGTGTGGGTAGAGTCCAGTGTGTGGGTACAGTCCAGTGTGTGGGTAGAGTCCAGTGTGTGGGTAGAGTCCAGTGTGTGGGTAAAGTCCAGTGTGTGGGTAGAGTCCAGTGAGTGGGTAGAGTCTAGTGTGTGGGTAGAATCCAGTGTGTGGGTAGAGTCCAGCGTGTGGGTAGAGTCCAGTGAGTGGGTAGAGTCCAGTGTGTGGGTAGAGTCTAGTGTGTGGGTAGAGTCCAGTGAGTGGGTAGAGTCTAGTGTGTGGGTAGAGTCCAGTGTGTGGGTAGAGTCCAGCGTGTGGGTAGAGTCCAGTGTGTGGGTAGAGTCTAGTGTGTGGGTAGAGTCCAGTGAGTGGGTACAGTCCAGTGTGTGGGTAGAGTCCAGTGTGTGGGTAGAGTCCAGTGTGTGGGTAGAGTCCAGTGAGTCCAGAAATCTCGCTTCTTGTGACGGCCGGCCGCCCAACAACCTGCCCGCTTGACCCTATCCCCTCCTCTCTTCTCCAGACCATTTCCGGAGACCTTCTCCCTTACCTCACCTCGCTCATCAACTCATCCCTGACCGCTGGCTACGTCCCTTCCGTCTTCAAGAGAGCGAGAGTTGCACCCCTTCTGAAAAAACCTACACTCGATCCCTCCGATGTCAACAACTACAGACCAGTATCCCTTCTTTCTTTTCTCTCCAAAACTCTTGAACGTGCCGTCCTTGGCCAGCTCTCCCGCTATCTCTCTCAGAATGACCTTCTTGATCCAAATCAGTCAGGTTTCAAGACTAGTCATTCAACTGAGACTGCTCTTCTCTGTATCACGGAGGCGCTCCGCACTGCTAAAGCTAACTCTCTCCTCTGCTCTCATCCTTCTAGACCTATCGGCTGCCTTCGATACTGTGAACCATCAGATCCTCCTCTCCACCCTCTCCGAGTTGGGCATCTCCGGTGCGGCCCACGCTTGGATTGTGTCCTACCTGACAGGTCGCTCCTACCAGGTGGCGTGGCGAGAATCTGTCTCCTCGCCACGCGCTCTCACCACTGGTGTCCCCCAGGGCTCTGTTCTAGGCCCTCTCCTATTCTCGCTATACACCAAGTCACTTGGCTCTGTCATAACCTCACATGGTCTCTCCTATCATTGCTATGCAGACGACACACAATTAATCTTCTCCTTTCCCCCTTCTGATGACCAGGTGGCGAATCGCATCTCTGCATGTCTGGCAGACATATCAGTGTGGATGACGGATCACCACCTCAAGCTGAACCTCGGCAAGACGGAGCTGCTCTTCCTCCCGGGGAAGGACTGCCCGTTCCATGATCTCGCCATCACGGTTGACAACTCCATTGTGTCCTCCTCCCAGAGCGCTAAGAACCTTGGCGTGATCCTGGACAACACCCTGTCGTTCTCAACCAACATCATGGCGGTGGCCCGTTCCTGTAGGTTCATGCTCTACAACATCCGCAGAGTACGACCCTGCCTCACACAGGAAGCGGCGCAGGTCCTAATCCAGGCACTTGTCATCTCCCGTCTGGATTACTGCAACTCGCTGTTGGCTGGGCTCCCTGCCTGTGCCATTAAACCCCTACAACTCATCCAGAACGCCGCAGCCCGTCTGGTGTTCAACCTTCCCAAGTTCTCTCACGTCACCCCGCTCCTCCGCTCTCTCCACTGGCTTCCAGTTGAAGCTCGCATCCGCTACAAGACCATGGTGCTTGCCTACGGAGCTGTGAGGGGAACGGCACCGCAGTACCTCCAGGCTCTGATCAGGCCCTACACCCAAACAAGGGCACTGCGTTCATCCACCTCTGGCCTGCTCACCTCCCTACCACTGAGGAAGTACAGTTCCCGCTCAGCCCAGTCAAAACTGTTCGCTGCTCTGGCCCCCCAATGGTGGAACAAACTCCCTCACGACGCCAGGACAGCGGAGTCAATCACCACCTTCCGGAGACACCTGAAACCCCACCTCTTCAAGGAATACCTAGGATAAGATAAGTAATCCTTCTCACCACCCCCTTAATGATTTAGATGCACTATTGTAAAGTGGCTGTTCCACTGGATGTCAGAAGGTGAATTCACCAATTTGTAAGTCGCTCTGGATAAGAGCGTCTGCTAAATGACTTAAATGTAAATGTAAAATTAGGAGAAAGAACAGTAGTAGGGAGAACAGGATGGCATACTGACATACTGGGCCATACCCACCACCCTCTGTAGCGCCTCGGGTACCTTACAGTTGACGTGCCAATACAGCCAGTCAAGATGCTCTCAGTGGTGCAGCTGTAGAACCTTTAGAGAATCTGAGGGCCCATGTCAAGTCTCCTGAGGGAAAGAGGCGCTGACGTGCTCTCTTCATAAATGTGTGTGGACCTTGTTATTTCCTTAGTGATCTGGACAATGAGGACCTTGAAGCTCTCGACCCGCACCACTACAGCCATGTTCCATGTGAATGGGGTGTTTGCCCCTCTTGTAGTGCATGATTAGCTCCTTTGTCTTGCTGACAAAGGGAGAGGTTGTTGTCCTAGCACCACACTGCCATGTCTCTGAGCTCTTCCGGCCAGCTGCTTTTCCTCTCCCAGTCTGTAGTCCCCACCTGCTTCAAGGAGACCAACATCATCCCAGTGCCCAAGAAAAACAAGGTGACAAGCCTGTTTTTTTCTCATCTATCCAGCTTTGCACGTCATCATTTACTTTTTAGAATCATCGCAGCCCAAAGGGTTGTAGAGAGCTGCAGCACCCCATGATTAATTAAAATTTAAATACTGTACTTTTGCCAAAGTTATAGATTTACTGTTCAGAATAGCCTACTACACCGTGAGAAGGACCATCATTTAGCCACAGAGGATCAATAGTTTTTTTTAATAGCCTAGCTGTGGATTGTGTGGGGCGGCAGGGTAGCCTAGTGGTTAGAGCGTTGGACTAGTAACCGGAAGATTGCAAGTTCAAACCCCCGATCTGACAAGGTACAAATCTGTTGTTCTGCCCCTGGACAGGCAGTTAACCCACTGTTCCCAGGCCGTCATTGAAAATAAGAATTTGTTCTTAACTGACTTGCCTGGTTAAATAAAGGTAAAATAAAAAAAAGTGTGTTACCCCAAGGCATAGCCTACAGTTGGGAATGGCAAATCTGTCCTTTCACAATATTTCAGATATAGTCAGGGGAAAACACAGGCTGTTAGGACAGGGCTCCTGCCGAAAAGACTGTAGGCACTTTTAGATCAACTTCTAAATATTGTTTTACAAAGTGAAACAGGAGAGGTACTGTACAGGCTTTTGTCAAGATGCATCAGCCATCACCTGCCAGTGAGCTGCAATCACTGGGTGAGTCAGTGAAACTTGAAAGCATTTTTAGGACTATCATTTCCTTGTCATATTGTAGCCTACAATGTGTCTGTCTCCACACTCCGAGGCCAGGCTATTGATGGATTAAACACAAGGTGGTTTTTATTGAGCTCAGATCCTCCGTTTCTCAGTGAAAGTAGCCTGTGATTTTCATCATTTGTGTGATTTACAAAAATATTATGTCGAAGTCTCCAGTCATGTAAAATGATGCCTTATTAAATTGCATTAAATGCATTAATAAAAGGTCAACTTTTCCCCGGGATCCGAGGCAACAAAAAAATCTGCCCCATCTGTGCAACTTCTGTAAGTGCCTCTACTTTACTGATCTATGCCACTACTCCAATGATATGCTTTATTATAAAGGTCATATTTTACCTCATGATCCCTGTTTTCATTGATGGTTTATAACTGGGTTGGTCACCCCCGACCCTTAGCCCCAACCAGGCCAGACCCCCCCAGCCCCAACCAGGCCAGACCCCCCTGCCCCCTTAGCCCCAACCAGGCCAGGCCCCACCGCCCCCTTAGCCTCAACCAGGCCAGGCCCCCCAGCCCCCTTAGCCCCAACCAGGCCAGGCCCCCCTCCCCGCTCCCTTAGCCCCAACCAGGCCAGGCCACCCCCGCCCCCTTAGCCCCAACCAGGCCAGGCCCCCCGTCCCCTTAGCCCCAACCAGGCCAGACCCCCTGCCCCCTTTGCCTCAACCAGGCCAGGCCCCCCCGTCCCGTTAGCCCCAACCAGGCCAGGCCCCCCCGCCCCCTTAGCCCCAACCAGGCCAGGCCAGAGTAATAACAGACTAATTGAAATCTGCCCTGGAATTGAAGGTCTTCATGTGCAGCGCCAGTTGTCACCACACGAGGGCGACCTTTGCTCAAACTTCATTGGCCACCGTCATTACCAATAGCATCACTTTGTGTAGGTACCGCAGCTTCCGGGTGTGTTCAGCGGTGGTTTATATATATATATTGATGCATTGTGTTTTATGACAGGTTAAAAGGCTTCTGGGAGTTATATATTGTCAAAATGAATCGAATATTTGGTCGGGGAAAACCCAAAGCACCTCCTCCTAATCTATCGGACTGCATAGGAAATGTAAGTTTTGTCTAAAACATTAGCTAGCTATGATGACAACCAGTCAGCTACAATGAGCCAGCTAACGTTACCTAGCGATAGGTTGTTCATCTGTCAAAATCAGAACAACAGAACTCACCAAAATCTCATCATATTACGGTTCAACAGTAGAGCCATTTCCCTGGATGTGATCATTTCACTTCAGCAAGTTACGGTTATAGGGTCATTTTCATCTTGGGTCAAACAGCTAATAAACTGTCTTCTTTCCCAACGTGGGAATCCTGTTATTTGGTGTCTTGCTGCTTCAGGCTATTACAGTAATGTCAGTTACTGCTGTTGTCTGTCCAGGTCTCATGTCTCTCCTAGCTGTAGGCCTGTCTGGGAACTGTCCAAGGGGCTGCATTCTCCTTCAGTTTAGCCCAAACATGTCATTTAAAGGAAGGACTGTGGTATCTGTGCCTTTTTAGATAGTATTTATTGATACATCTGTGATTAACTGAGAGCTGTGTGATGTAGGTGGATGCCAGGGCGGAGTCTATGGATCAGAAGATCTCCCGTCTGGACTCTGAACTGATTAAGTATAAAGACCAAATGAAGAAGATGAGAGAAGGACCCTCTAAGGTTAGAGGGGAAATAGAGGGAAGGGATGTTTTGGGAGATTTAGTAGATGGCTCAGGTTAGAGGGGAAATAGAGGGAAGGGATGTGTTGGGAGATTTAGTAGATGGCTCAGGTTAGAGGGGAAATAGAGGGAAGGGATGTGTTGGGAGATTTAGTAGATTAAGAAATCCATTTGAATTCAATCACTTTTTGACAGCATCCCTTTTGATTTAAACACAACGTTCCGCCCATGGAAGAAGAGGTCAGGAAGTGACGTTTGGGACCTGAATGCCAAAACATTCAGGAGATAAAGGTCCTCAAAGTCGACCCGTTTTGCATACCCCACCATACCACGAGACATCACTGGAAAAAATACATGGATGATTTGTAATAAATATTATGACATTTAACATAAATTATCTAAAAACGTGTAAGCTCAGATTTTTTTCAGATTCACGTTGTAGCTTAGGCACTATTTCACATCATCTGAGGTTGTGTTGTGCCCTCCATCGGTTGAGACACAACATGCTCTTGAATACAGAATGGGTGTCATTTCAATCATAGAAACATAACTCATAGAATGGACCTATCCCTTCAGACCACTAAATCAAATGTATTTATATAGCCCTTCTTACATGGAGATTATAACACAACATGGCCAAGATGTTCAAATGTTCATAAATGACCAGCAGGGTCAAATAATAATAATCACAATAGTTGTCGAGGGTGCAACAAGTCAGCACCTCAGGAGTAAATGTCAGTTGGCTTTTCATAGCCGATCATTGAGAGTATCTCTACCGCTCCTGCTGTTGCTAAAGAGTTGAAAACAGCAGGTCTGGGACAGGTAGCACGTCCGGTGAACTGGCCAGGGTTCCATAGCCGCAGGCAGAACAGTTGAAATTGGAGCAGCAGCACGGCCAGGTGGACTGGGGACAGCAAGGAGTCATCATGCCAGTTAGTCCTGAGGCATGGTCCTAGGGCTCAGGTCCTCAAAGAGAGAGAGAGAAAGAAAGAGAATTAGAGAGAGCATACTTAAATTCACACAGGACACCGGATAAGACAGGAGAAATACTCCAGATATAACAGACTGCCCCTAACCCCCTGACACAAACTACTGCAACATAAATACTGGAGGCTGAGACAGGAGGGGTCAGGAGACACTGTGGCCCCATCCGAGGACACACCCAGACAGGGCCAAACAGGAAGGATATAACCCCACCCACTTTGCCACAGCACAGCACTGCATTTAGATGCTACACCATTGACTTTTTATTGGCATTTTTACTTCTACTACAAAAAAATGTCTGCCGTCGCATGTCAACTTAAATGGCCTATTTGGTCTATTTTATTAGCTACACTTACAGTGGTGCAAAAAGTATTTAGTCAGCCACCAATTGAGCAAGTTCTCCAACTTAAAAAGATGAGAGAGGCCTGTAATTTTCATCATAGGTACACTTCAACTATGACAGACAAAATTAGAAAAAAATCCAGAAAATCACATTGTAGGATTGTTAATGAATTTATTTGCAAATTATGGTGGAAAATAAAATTGATCAATAACAATAGTTTATCTCAATACTTTGTTATATACCCTTTGTTGGCAATGACAGAGGTCAAATGCTTTCTGTAAGTCTTCACAAGGTTTTCACACACTGTTGCTGGTATTTTGGCCCATTCCTCCATGCAGATCTCTAGAGCAGTGATGTTTTGGGGCTGTTGCTGGGCAACACGGACTTTCAACTCCCTCCAAAGATTTTCTATGGGGTTGAGATCTAGAGACTGGCTAGGCCACTCCAGGACTGTGAAATGCTTCTTATGAAGCCACTCCTTTGTTGCCCGGGCGGTGTGTTTGGGATCATTGTCATGCTGAAAGACCCAGCCACGTTTCATCTTCAATGCCCTTGCTGATGGAAGGAGATTTTCACTCAAAAACTCACGATACATGGCCCCATTCATTCTTTCCTTTACACTGATCAGTCATCCTGTTCCCTTTGCAGAAAAACAGCCCCAAAGCATGATGTTTCCACCCCTATGCTTCACAGTAGGTATGGTGTTCTTTGGATGCAACTCAGCATTCTTTGTCCTCCAAACACGACGAGTTGAGTTTTTACCAAAAAGTTATATTTTGGTGTCATATGGTCAGATGAAATTCTCCCAATCTTCTTCTGGATCATCCGAATGCTCTCTAGCAAACTTCAGACGGGCCTGGACATGTACTGGCTTAAGCAGGGGGACACGTCTGGCACTGCAGGATTTGAGTCCCTGGCGGCGTAGTGTGTTTCTGATGGTAGGTTTTGTTACTTTGGTCCCAGCTCTCTGCAGGTCTTTCACTAGGTCCCCCCGTGTGGTTCTGGGATTTTTGCTCACCGTTCTTGTGATCATTTTGACCCCACGGGGTGAGATCTTGCGTGGAGCCCCAGATCGAGGGAGATTATCAGTGGTCTTGTATGTCTTCCATTTCCTAATAATTGCTCCCACAGTTGATTTCTTCAAACCAAGCTGCTTACCTATTGCAGATTCAGTCTTCCCAGCCTGGTGCAGGTCTACAATTTTGTTTCTGATTTCCTTTGACAGCTCTTTGGTCTTGGCCATAGTGGAGTTTGGAGTGTGACTGTTTGAGGTTGTGGACAGGTGTCTTTTATACTGATAACAAGTTCAAACAGGAGCCATTAATACAGGTAACGAGTGGAGGACAGAGGAGCCTCTTAAAGAAGAAGTTACAGGTCTGTGAGTGTCAGAAATCAATCTTGTTTGTAGGTGACCAAATACTTATTTTCCACCATCATTTTCAAATAAATTCATTAAAAATCCTACAATGTGATTTTCTGGATTTTTTTTCTTCTCATTTTGTCCACCATAGTTGAAGTGTACCTATGATAACAATTACAGGCCTCTGTCATCTTTTTAAGTGGGAGAACTTGCACAATTGGTGGCTGACTAAATACTTTTTTGCCCCACTGTATCTTAACGCAACATGCAACAATTTCAAACATTTTGCTGAGTTACAGTTCATATTATGAAATCAGTCAAGTGAAAAAAATTAACTAGGCCCTAGTCTGTTAATTTCACGACTAGGAATACAGATATGCATCTGTTGGTCACAGATAGGGCTGACCTCATTTAGTTGACTCGTTGATTGTTTGGTCAATAGGATGTTGGTCGACCCAATACTTTTTTTTAGTCAAGCGAATATATATAAAAAAAATAATAATTAAAAAGTTGTTTGCCCAACTTGTGAGAGTTTTAGGGGGGTTTATTTCATTTCATTTAAGAGTTGTCAATTTATTAATTGTCTTTTGTTTGGAGCGCTCCTGTCAATCTTAAGGACCTGATTACGCTTAGAATAGGCCTGTAGGCTACCTGGCCTGCTCACAAATGTAGGGCATAGAAATGTGCCTATTTGAGGATCCGATAGTATTTCTGATTGGCTTAACACACAACCACTAATGAGCTGTGGAACTTCTCAAAGTAAAGTCTTCTTCACCTTTGAATAACAGACTGGAAGCTTCAAAAGGAGGATGGTGCTTGGAATCATTGCTCTTCCTCTGTCAATCATGCTTACCTGCAAGGAAACACGTGCCGTCATCGTTGCTTTGCACAAAAAGGGCTTCACAGGCAAGGAGATTGCACCTAAATCAACCATTTTTCGGATCATCAAGAACTTCAAGGAGAGCAGTTCAATTGTTGTGAAGAAGGCTTCAGGGCGCCCAAGAGTCCTGTGTCATGCCAACAGTAAAGCATCCCGAGACCATTCATGTGTGGGGTTGCTTCTCAGCCAAGGGAGTGGGCTCACTCACAATTTCGCCTAAGAACACAGCCATGAATAAAGAATGGTACCAACACATCCTCCGAGAGCATCTTCTCCCAACCATCACTCTTGCCATAGGGCAAAAGTGATAAATAAGTGGCTCGTGGAACAAAACATCGATATTTTGGGTCCATGGCGAGGAAACTCCCCAGACCTTAATCCCATTGAGAACTTGTGGTCAATCCTCAAGAGGCGGGTGGACAAACAAAAACCCACAAATTCTGACAAACTCCAAGCATTGATTATGCAAGAATGGGCTGCCATCAGTCAGGTGGCCCAGAAGTTAATTGACAGCATGCCAGGGCGAATTGCAATGTCTTGAAAAAGAGGGGTCAACACTGCAAATATTGACTCTTTGCATCAACTTCATGTAATTGTCAATAAAAGCCTTTGACACTTATGAAATTCTTGTAATTATACTTCAGTATTCCATAGTAACATCGGACACAAATATCTAAAGACACTGAATCAGCAAACTTTGTGGAAGTTCATTTTTGTGTCATTCTCAAAACTTTTGGCCACAACTGCAGCCTATATTTTACATATTGCCAACAGTAGTTACTTTTAGATTTGTATTATTTTCATTTAGATATGATTTTGATTAACCACATGACATTATGAATTAAATAAAACTATTCCATGAAAATGTGCACATGAAAATCAAAACTGGCTTGCAGATCAGTGGAAATGGTAACTGATAACTTGGCACTTCAAATGGAGAAGGTTGTAGACCGCTGGTGTAGCCTGTTATTGGCAACGTCAGGAACATCATGGCAGAATCTGCCAAGGCCAGCAACAGCAGCTATATTGATCTCTGGCTCCCTCTTGAGTCATTTGTCTTCATTTTTTATTAAAGCATCAGACAAGCTCAGTAGCCTACATATAGTTGATTTCATGTGTCTATATATGGAATAATACACGTTTTAAAATGTAGACTAATAGATTGGTCAAAACAACAAAACTCTCAGTCGACCAAAAAAAAAGGTATGGGCGTAGATCGGAAAACCAGTCAGTATCTGGTGAGACCACCATTTGCCTCATGCAGCGTGGCACATCTCCTTCGTTGTCAAAACGTTTTTTAATTCAAACGGTTTCACCCTAGAGCAGCGTTTCCCAAACTCGGTCCCCAGGACCCCAAGGGGTGCACGTTTTTATTTTTTCCCCAACACTACACAGCTGATTCAGATGATCAACTAATCATCATCATTAAAATCTAAACGTGCACCCCTTGGGGTCCTGAAGACCGAGTTTGGGAAACGCTGCCTTTGACTGACCGCTTACACTAACCTCTGATGCCTGCAAGTCTATGTGTCAGTATGTCTGCCTGTCAGTCTGTCTGTCTTGCCTGCCTGCCTGTCTGTCTTGCCTGCCTGCCTGCCTGTCAGTCTGTCTGTCTTTCTTGCCTGCCTGCCTGCCTGTCAGTCTGTCCTGCCTGTCTGTCTGCCTTTCTGTCTGTCAGTCTGCCTGTCTGTCTGTCTTGCCTGTCTGTCATGCCTGTCTGTCTGCCTTTCTGTCTGTCAGTCTGCCTGCCTGTCTGTCTTGCTGGTCTGTCTTGCCTGTCAGTCTGCCTGTCTTTCGTGCTTGTCTGTTTGCCGGTCTGTCTTGCCGGTCTGTCGTGCCGGTCTGTCTGCCGGTCTGTCTTGCCTGTCTGTCTGTCAGTCTGTCTGCCTGTCTGTCTGTCGTGCCTGTCTGTCTGCCTGTCTGTCTGCCTGTCTGTCTGTCAGTCTGTCTGCCTGTCTGTCTGTCGTGCCTGTCTGTCGTGCCGGTCTGTCTGCCGGTCTGTCTTGCCTGTCTGTCAGTCTGCCTGTCTGTCGTGCCTGTCTGTCTGTCTGCTGCCTGTCTGTCAGTCTGTCCTCGGTCAGTCTGCCTGTCTGTCTGCCGGTCTGTCTGTCTGTCTGCCTGTCTGTCTGCTGGTCTGTCTGTCTGTCAGTCTGCCTGTCTGTCTGTTGCCTATCTGTCTGTCAATCTGTCTGTCTGTCTTGCCAGTCTGTCATGCCTGTCTGTCTGCCTGTCTGTCTGTCGTCTGTCTGTCGTGCCGGTCTGTCTGCCGGTCTGTCTGCTGTCTGGTCTGTCTGCCTGTCTGTCTGTCATCTGTCAGTCTGCCTTTCTGTCTGTCAGTCTGCCTGTCTGTCAGTCTGCCTGTCTGTCGTGCCTGTCTGTCTGCCGGTCTGTCGTGCCTGTCTGTCATGCCTGTCTGTCTTGCCTGTCTGTCGTGCCTGTCTGTCTGCCGGTCTGTCAGTCTGCCTGTCTGTCTGCCGGTCTGCCTGTCTGTCTGCCGGTCTGTCGGTCAGTCTGCCTGTCTGTCTGCCGGTCTGTCTGTCTGTCAGTCTGCCTGTCTGTCTGCCGGTCTGTCTGTCTGTCAGTCTGCCTGTCTGTCTGTCGTGCCTATCTGTCTGTCAATCTGTCTGTTTGTCGGTGTTCTTGGGAGGGGAAAGCTGTGGACTAATAAAGTCTTCTTGTCTTCTCCTTATCTCCTCTTCCTCTCCAGAACATGGTGAAGCAGAAAGCTATGAGGGTTCTGAAGCAGAAGAGACAGTAAGATGTTGTTAATTTCAGTACTACTGTATAAACAAGATACCACTGTTGTTTAGAAACTAACACTCAGAAAATGAGTCATTGTCGATTCAGCTTGGAATAAATGACCATTTTGTATTCCAGGTATGAATAATTATATTTTATATTGAAGATATGTGATATATTGTATTCTACACTGAGTGAACAAAACATTAGCCACAGACTGACCAGGTGAATCCAGGTGAAAGATATGATCCCTAATTGATTGATGTCACTTGTTAAATCCACTTCAGTCAGTGTAGATCAGGGGTCCCAATTTCAAGTTGTTGAATATGCAATTTAAAAGAGAGGCCATCATCAATTAAAATTTCAAGATATTTATATGAGGTTACAACCTCAGTCTCCTTGCCCTGACAGGTAGTAATAGATGAAAGGTTCAGAGGTCTATTTCTTGCATTAAGAAAACACCATTAGTTTAGTTTTTCAGTATTGAGGATAAGCTTCAATTGACACAAGGTATGTTGAACAGTATAAAAAGCAGTTTGCAAGTTCTGGAAAGCGACGAGACACAACAGTAAATAACAGTATCATCAGCATAAAAATTAAGTTGCGCATTTTGGACATTTTTGTCTAAATCATTTATAAAAAAGTGAATAAGAAGGAAGTTAGAAGGAAGAGAAGGAAGTTAAGCCACCTAAATAATGCAAAAATTCAAAATTCTAATTTTTAATTTCATTCGTGAGGAGAGAGAATGCAGGAGACAGTCAACTAATAAAGCAGAGGACCATTCTGTGGTGCTGAGACGCAAAGCTGCAACCGCAGCAGTCAATAGGTGAACAGCGCCTGGTGCTGAAAATATAGCTCACTTGTTATGCAAGTGTTGCCCAGCAACAGATGGAGAAAAACTACACCAGTTGAGTATTTCATTTCAACACTAATATTCATCTTAATTTGACTTTACAAACAACAAGAGGGCTTAATTGGAGTCTAATTCTACCCAGCCGAGGCCTTTATAAAATATTTGACCTGCCAGAGGTAGGCTATAAGGTGTAACAGTATCTTTCACTAGCCCTGCCAGAGGTAGGCTATAAGGTGTAACAGTATCTTTCACTAGCCCTGCCAGAGGTAGGCTATAAGGTGTAACAGTATCTTTCACTAGCCCAGCCAGAGGTAGGTTATAAGGCATATCTTTCACTAGCCCAGCCAGAGGTAGGCTATAAGGTGTAACAGTATCTTTCACTAGCCCAGCCAGAGGTAGGCTATAAGGTGTAACAGTATCTTTCACTAGCCCAGCCAGAGGTAGGCTATAAGGCATATCTTTCACTAGCCCAGCCAGAGGTAGGCTATAAGGCATATCTTTCACTAGCCCAGCCAGAGGTAGTTTATAAGGTGTAACAGTATCTTTCACTAGCCTAGCCAGAGGTAGGCTATAAGGCTGTCACGTAGAGTAGGCCAGAAGGCTAAACTGGATAACCTAACCTCTATCAAAATAAAAAAGATCATACCAGATGGACAGAAATATGGGAGAGATTGAGGGTAGAGGAAGGACATCAGTAATAGATGGGAGAGGTTGAGGGTAGAGGAAGGACATCAGTAATAGATGGGAGAGGTTGAGGGTAGAGGAAGGACATCAGTAATAGATGGGAGAGGTTGAGGGTAGAGGAAGGACATCAGTAATAGATGGGAGAGGTTGAGGGTAGAGGAAGGACATCAGTAATAGATGGGAGAGGTTGAGGGTAGAGGAAGGACATCAATAATAGATGGTTGAGGGTAGAGGAAGGACATCAATAATAGATGGTTGAGGGTAGAGGAAGGACATCAGTAATAGATGGTTGAGGGTAGAGGAAGTACATCAGTAATAGATGGTTGAGGGTAGAGGAAGGACATCAGTAATAGATGGTTGAGGGTAGAGGAAGGACATCAGTAATAGATGAGAGAGGTTGAGGGTAGAGGAAGGACATCAGTAATAGATGGTTGAGGGTAGAGGAAGGACATCAGTAATAGATGGTTGAGGGTAGAGGAATGACATCAGTAATAGATGGTTGAGGGTAGAGGAAGGACATCAGTAATAGATGGTTGAGGGTAGAGGAAGGACATCAGTAATAGATGGTTGAGGGTAGAGGAAGGACATCAGTAATAGATGGGAGAGGTTGAGGGTAGAGGAAGGACATCAGTAATAGATGGGAGAGAAGGACATTTGAGGGTAGAGGAAGGACATCAGTAATAGATGGTTGAGGGTAGAGGAAGGACATCAGTAATAGATGGTTGAGGGTAGAGGAATGACATCAGTAATAGATGGTTGAGGGTAGAGGAAGGACATCAGTAATAGATGGTTGAGGGTAGAGGAATGACATCAGTAATAGATGGTTGAGGGTAGAGGAAGGACATCAGTAATAGATGGTTGAGGGTAGAGGAAGGACATCAGTAATAGATGGTTGAGGGTAGAGGAAGGACATCAGTAATAGATGGGAGAGGTTGAGGGTAGAGGAAGGACATCAGTAATAGATGGGAGAGGTTGAGGGTAGAGGAAGGACACCAGTAATAGATGGTTGAGGGTAGAGGAAGGATGGTTGAGGGTAGAGGAAGGACATCTGTAATAGATGGTTGAGGGTAGAGGAAGGACATCAGTAATAGATGGTTGAGGGTAGAGGAAGGACATCAGTAATAGATGGTTGAGGGTAGAGGAAGGACATCAGTAATAGATGGTTGAGGGTAGAGGAAGGACATCAGTAATAGATGGTTGAGGGTAGAGGAAGGACATCAGTAATAGATGGTTGAGGGTAGAGGAAGGACATCAGTAATAGATGGTTGAGGGTAGAGGAAGGACATCAGTAATAGATGGTTGAGGTAGAGGAAGGACATCAGTAATAGATGGTTGAGGGTAGAGGAAGGACATCAGTAATAGATGGTTGAGGGTAGAGGAAGGACATCAGTAATAGATGGGAGAGGTTGAGGGTAGAGGAAGGACATCAGTAATAGATGGTTGAGGGTAGAGGAAGGACATCAGTAATAGATGGTTGAGGGTAGAGGAAGGACATCAGTAATAGATGGTTGAGATGGTAGAGGAAGGACATCAGTAATAGATGGTTGAGGGTAGAGGAAGGACATCAGTAATAGATGTTTGAGGGTAGAGGAAGGACATCAGTAATAGATGGTTGAGGGTAGAGGAAGGACATCAGTAATAGATGGTTGAGGGTAGAGGAAGGACATCAGTAATAGATGGTTGAGGGTAGAGGAAGGACATCAGTAATAGATGGTTGAGGGTAGAGGAAGGACATCAGTAATAGATGAGAGAGGTAGAGGAAGGACATCAGTAATAGATGGGAGAGGTTGAGGGTAGAGGAAGGACATCAGTAATAGATGGTTGAGGGTAGAGGAAGGACATCAGTAATAGATGGTTGAGGGTAGAGGAAGGACATCAGTAATAGATGGTTGAGGGTAGAGGAAGGGCATCAGTAATAGATGGTTGAGGGTAGAGGAAGGACATCAGTAATAGATGGTTGAGGGTAGAGGAAGGACATCAGTAATAGATGAGAGAGGTAGAGGAAGGACATCAGTAATAGATGGTTCAGGGTAGAGGAAGGACATCAGTAATAGATGAGAGAGGTAGAGGAAGGACATCAGTAATAGATGGGAGAGGTTGAGGGTAGAGGAAGGACATCAGTAATAGATGGTTGAGGGTAGAGGAAGGACATCAGTAATAGAAGGTTGAGGTTAGAGGAAGGACATCAGTAATAGATGGTTGAGGTTAGAGGAAGGACATCAGTAATAGATGGTTGAGGGTAGAGGAAGGACATCAGTAATAGATGGTTGAGGATAGAGGAAGGACATCAGTAATAGATTGTTGAGGGTAGAGGAAGGACATCAGTAATAGATGGTTGAGGGTAGAGGAGGGACATCAGTAATAGATGGTTGAGGGTAGAGGAAGGACCTCATTAATAGATGGTTGAGGGTAGAGGAAGGACATCAGTAATAAATGGTTGAGGGTAGAGGAAGGACATCAGTAATAGATGGTTGAGGGTAGAGGAAGGACATCAGCAATAGATGGGAGAGGTTGAGGGTAGAGGAAGGACATCAGTAATAGATGGTTGAGGGTAGAGGAAGGACATCAGTAATAGAAGGTTGAGGTTAGAGGAAGGACATCAGTAATAGATGGTTGAGGGTAGAGGAAGGACATCAGTAATAGATGGTTGAGGGTAGAGGAAGGACATCAGTAATAGATGGTTGAGGGTAGAGGAAGGACATCAGTAATAGATGGTTGAGGGTAGAGGAAGGACATCAGTAATAGATGGTTGAGGGTAGAGGAAGGACAGGAGTTAATAACAAACAAAATACATGTATTGTAAAATAGACTGTGTCCATGAAATGCATAAAGTATGTATAAGTTGAAAATACAGAGCGTTGTTGTCCACTAGTTTACCCCAGTTGGGTGAGGGGTGGAGGGTTGGAGGGTTATAAAGGAAATGTATAAAAAATACATATGTGTATTCAAAAAATATATGGTATAAATAATGATGTATTGTATTCTGGGTATGAATAATGGGCATGTTATATTCCAGGTATGAATAATGACCATGTTATATTCTAGGTATGAATAATGACCATGTTATATTCCAGGTATGAATAACGACCATGTTATGTTCTAGGTATGAATAATGATGTATTGTATTGCAGATATGAATAACGACCATGTTATATTCCAGGTATGAATAATGATGTATTGTATTGCAGATATGAATAACGACCATGTTATATTCCAGGTATGAATAATGACCATGTTATATTCCAGGTATGAATAATGGACATGTTATATTCTAGGTATGAATAATGATGTATTGTATTCCAGGTATGAATAATGATGTATTGTATTCCAGGTATGAATAATGATGTATTGTATTCCAGGTATGAATAATGATGTATTGTATTGCAGATATGAATAACGACCATGTTATATTCCAGGTATGAATAATGACCATGTTATAATCCAGGTATGAATAATGGACATGTTATATTCTAGGTATGAATAATGATGTATTGTATTCCAGGTATGAATAATGATGTATTGTATTCCAGGTATGAATAACGACCATGTTATATTCCAGATATGAATAATGACCATGTTATATTCCAGGTATGAATAATGACCATGTTATATTCCAGGTATGAATAATGATGTATTGTATTCCAGGTATGAATAATGACCATGTTATATTCTAGGTAAGAATAATGATGTATTGTATTCCAGGTATGAATAATGACCATGTTATATTCTAGATATGAATAACGACCATGTTATATTCCAGGTATGAATAACGACCGTGTTATATTCCAGGTATGAATAACGACCATGTTATATTCTAGGTAAGAATAATGATGTATTGTATTCCAGGTATGAATAATGACCATGTTATATTCTAGGTATGAATAATGATGTATTGTATTCCAGGTATGAATAACGACCATGTTATATTCCAGGTATGAATAACGACCATGTTATATTCCAGGTATGAATAACGACCATGTTATATTCTAGGTAAGAATAATGATGTATTGTATTCCAGGTATGAATAACGACCATTTTATATTCTAGGTATGAATAACGACCATGTTATATTCCAGGTATGAATAATGACCATGTTATATTCCAGGTATGAATAATGATGTATTGTATTCCAGATATGAATAACGACCATTTTATATTCTAGGTATGAATAACGACCATGTTATATTCTAGGTATGAATAACGACCATGTTATATTCCAGGTATGAATAACGACCATGTTATATTCCAGATATGAATAATGATGTATTGTATTCCAGATATGAATAATGACCATGTTTTATTCCAGGTATGAATAATGACCATGTTATATTCCAGGTATGAATAATGATGTATTGTATTCCAGATATGAATAACGACCATGTTATATTCTAGGTATGAATAAAGACCATGTTATATTCCAGATATGAATAATGATGTATTGTCTTCCAGGTATAAATAAGGACCATGTTATATTCTAGGTATGAATAACGACCATGTTATATTCCAGGTATGAATAACGACCATGTTATATTCCAGGTATGAATAATGACCATGTTATATTCCAGGTATGAATAATGATGTATTGTATTCCAGATATGAATAATGACCATTTTATATTCTAGGTATGAATAATGATGTATTGTATTCCAGATATGAATAATGACCATGTTTTATTCCAGGTATGAATAATGACCATGTTATATTCCGGCTATGAATAATGATGTATTGTATTCCAGATATGAATAATGACCATGTTTTATTCCAGGTATGAATAATGACCATGTTATATTCCAGGTATGAATAATGACCATATTATATTCCAGATATGAATAATGATGTTATATTCTAGGTATAAATAATGACCATGTTATATTCCAGGTATGAATAACGACCATGTTATATTCCAGATATGAATAATGATGTATTGTATTCCAGGTATAAATAATGACCATGTTATATTCTAGGTATGAATAACAACCATGTTATATTGCAGGTATGAATAATGACCATGTTATATTCCAGGTATGAATAATGACCATGTTATATTCTAGGTATGAATAATGATGTATTGTATTCCAGATATGAATAACGACCATTATATTCTAGGTATGAATAACGACCATGTTATATTCCAGGTATGAATAACGACCATGTTATATTCCAGATATGAATAACGACCATGTTATATTCCAGGTATGAATAATGACCATGTTATATTCTAGGTATGAATAACGACCATGTTATATTCCAGGTATGAATAACGACCATGTTATATTCCAGGTATGAATAACGACCATGTTATATTCCAGGTATGAATAACGACCATGTTATATTCCAGGTATGAATAATGACCATGTTATATTCCAGGTATGAATAACGACCATGTTATATTCCAGGTATGAATAATGACCATGTTATATTCCAGGTATGAATAATGACCATGTTATATTCCAGTTATGAATAATGACCATGTTATATTCTAGGTATGAATAATGATGTATTGTATTCCAGGTATGAATAATGATGTATTGTATTCCAGGTATGAATAATGATGTATTGTATTCCAGGTATGAATAATGATGTATTGTATTCCAAGTATGAATAACGACCACGTTATATTCCAGGTATGAATAACGACCGTGTTATATTCCAGGTATGAATAACGACCACGTTATATTCCAGGTATGAATAACGACCGTGTTATATTCCAGGTATGAATAACGACCATTATATTTTAGGTATGAGGGCCAGAGAGACCAGCTGGCTCAGCAGTCCTTCAACATGGAGCAGGCCAACTATACTATACAGTCCCTCAAGGATACCAAAACTACAGTAAGAACTGTCATTAACTACACTGTATCTGCAGTATAGCCCAGCTACACCATCCATTCACTAAAGGACACCAAATGACACTAAAACTACAGTAAGACACTAAAACTACATTAAGACACTAAAACTACACTAAGAACTGTCACAAACTACACTGGTAACTATGACCAAACTACACTGTAACTACACCACACTATAACTACACCATAACCAAACTACACTATAACCACACCATAACTACACTACGCTGTAACTACACTACAATATAACCACACCATAACTACACTGCACTGTAACTACACTACACTATAACCACACCATAACTACACTGCCCTGTAACTACACTACACTATAACCACACTGCACTGTAACTACACTACAATATAACCACACCATAACTACATGACCCTGTAACTATCCTGAAACTACACTACCCTGTAACTACACTGTTACTCCGTTGTAACTACACTGTAACAACACCATGCAAAGCGCATACAGTGGGTGATGTCATCAGCGCTCTGCCTTCAAGTCTCCCCGGAAAGCGTGTGTTTTGCGAGCGAGAGGCACCTTTCAATATAACGTTGGAGGAAATACTTTCTGAGCATGTGAGGAACGTGCTTGCTGGCCTCGTAAATGTTAACCAGCTAACTAAGAAAATATTTTTTGGCTACAGTTACGCTAACCCATTTGCAATCCTTTTAGCTGTGCTTGCTAGCTTGCCGGCTAGCTACAGAGGTTAGCTGGCTAGTTAGCTACAGTAGTTGGCTACTGCCATGAAGTTGTTGTTGTGTTATCATATTTAGCCTGTTCCATCGTTTGCAGAATGCATACATTAGAATATAGCGCGGGAGAAGGGAATATAACTGCACTGTAACTACACTACACTATAACTACCTGCTGTTAGACAGTGGACACGGTGGACACATTTAAATGTAGATGCATGACAGGTTTGGAATCCCATGATTAGAACTCTATGATCAGAATACAACAACTGCTTTAACTGTCATGTCTAGACACAGCCTCAGACTACAATAAGGATTACACAATCTGTCTCTGTTCAGTTCTCTTCTGTCCCACGGACATAAAGGATCAGTCCTTGACGACTTGTCCTTTAGACATAAAGGATCAGTCCTTGACGACTTGTCCTTTAGACATAAAGGATCAGTCCTTGACGACTTGTCCTTTAGACATAAAGGATCAGTCCTTGACTACTTGTCCTTTAGACATAAAGGATCAGTCCTTGACGACTTGTCCTTTAGACATAAAGGATCAGTCCTTGACGACTTGTCCTTTAGACATAAAGGATCAGTCCTTGACGACTTGTCCTTTGTATTGTTGGTTCCCAGGTGGAGGCTATGAAGATTGGAGCTAAAGAGATGAAGAGAGCTTACAAGGATGTGAAGACTGATCAGATAGAAGTAACTAATTTAATGTGTTTATATCAGTTCTCTCACATTATACGCTGTGGAGCTTCTTCATCGTGTGTGATGTGGTGTAGGACCTACAGGATCAGCTGGAGTCCTTTGATAAAGGATGTCCTTGACTAGGTTCCTTTGTATTGTTGGTTCTCAGGTGGAGGCTACGGAACTCCTGACATAGATGAGGATGACCTGGAAGCAGGTAGGGGTGTGGATCTAACAGCAGGTAATGTGGTTTATATCAGTTCTCTCACAGGTAGAGGTGTGGAGCTTCTAACAGCAGGTGTGGGGTGTGGATCTAACAGCAGCTGGAGGTGATGGAGGATCTAACAGCAGGTAGGGGTGTGGATCTAACAGCAGGTAGGGGTGTGGATCTAACAGCAGGTAGAGGTGTGGATCTAACAGCAGGTAGGGGTGTGGATCTAACAGCAGGTAGGGATGTGGATCTAACAGCAGGTAGGGTGTGGATCTAACAGCAGGTAGGGTGTGGATCTAACAGCAGGTAGGGATGTGGATCTAACAGCAGGTAGGGGTGTGGATCTAACAGCAGGTAGGGATATGGATCTAACAGCAGGTAGGGATGTGGATCTAACAGCAGGTAGGGGTGTGGATCTAACAGCAGGTAGGGATGTGGATGACCTGGAAGCATGTAGGGGTGTGGATCTAACAGCAGGTAGGGGTGTGGATCTAACAGCAGGTAGGGGTGTGGATCTAACAGCAGGTAGGGATGTGGATGACCTGGATCTAACAGCAGGTAGGGATGTGGATCTAACAGCAGGTAGGGGTGTGGATCTAACAGCAGGTAGGGATGTGGATCTAACAGCAGGTAGGGGTGTGGATCTAACAGCAGGTAGGGATGTGGATCTAACAGCAGGTAGGGGTGTGGATCTAACAGCAGGTAGGGATGTGGATCTAACAGCAGGTAGGGATGTGGATCTAACAGCAGGTAGGGGTGTGGATCTAACAGCAGGTAGGGGTGTGGATCTAACAGCAGGTAGGGATGTGGATCTAACAGCAGGTAGGGGTGTGGATCTAACAGCAGGTAGGGGTGTGGATCTAACAGCAGGTAGGGATGTGGATCTAACAGCAGGTAGGGGTGTGGATCTAACAGCAGGTAGGGATGTGGATCTAACAGCAGGTAGGGGTGTGGATCTAACAGCAGGTAGGGATGTGGATCTAACAGCAGGTAGGGATGTGGATCTAACAGCAGGTAGGGATGTGGATCTAACAGCAGGTAGGGGTGTGGATCTAACAGCAGGTAGGGATGTGGATCTAACAGCAGGTAGGGGTGTGGATCTAACAGCAGGTAGGGATGTGGATCTAACAGCAGGTAGGGATGTGGATCTAACAGCAGGTAGGGGTGTGGATCTAACAGCAGGTAGGGGTGTGGATCTAACAGCAGGTAGGGATGTGGATCTAACAGCAGGTAGGGGTGTGGATCTAACAGCAGGTAGGGATGTGGATCTAACAGCAGGTAGGGATGTGGATCTAACAGCAGGTAGGGGTGTGGATCTAACAGCAGGTAGGGATGTGGATCTAACAGCAGGTAGGGGTGTGGATCTAACAGCAGGTAGGGGTGTGGATCTAACAGCAGGTAGGGATGTGGATCTAACAGCAGGTAGGGATGTGGATCTAACAGCAGGTAGGGGTGTGGATCTAACAGCAGGTAGGGATGTGGATCTAACAGCAGGTAGGGATGTGGATCTAACAGCAGGTAGGGGTGTGGATCTAACAGCAGGTAGGGGTGTGGATCTAACAGCAGGTAGGGGTGTGGATCTAACAGCAGGTAGGGGTGTGGATCTAACAGCAGGTAGGGATGTGGATCTAACAGCAGGTAGGGGTGTGGATCTAACAGCAGGTAGGGATGTGGATGACCTGGAAGCATGTAGGGGTGTGGATCTAACAGCAGGTAGGGGTGTGGATCTAACAGCAGGTAGGGATGTGGATCTAACAGCAGGTAGGGATGTGGATCTAACAGCAGGTAGGGGTGTGGATCTAACAGCAGGTAGGGGTGTGGATCTAACAGCAGGTAGTGGTGTGGATCTAACAGCAGGTAGGGATGTGGATCTAACAGCAGGTAGGGGTGTGGATCTAACAGCAGGTAGGGATGTGGATATAACAGCAGGTAGGGGTGTGGATATAACAGCAGGTAGGGGTGTGGATCTAACAGCAGGTAGGGATGTGGATCTAACAGCAGGTAGGGATGTGGATGACCTGGAAGCATGTAGGGGTGTGGATCTAACAGCAGGTAGGGGTGTGGATCTAACAGCAGGTAGGGGTGTGGATCTAACAGCAGGTAGGGATGTGGATCTAACAGCACGTAGGGGTGTGGATCTAACAGCAGGTAGGGATGTGGATCTAACAGCAGGTAGGGGTGTGGATCTAACAGCAGGTAGGGATGTGGATCTAACAGCAGGTATGTGGGGATGTGGATCTAACAGCAGGTAGGGATGTGGATCTAACAGCAGGTAGGGGTGTGGATCTAACAGCAGGTAGGGGTGTGGATCTAACAGCAGGTAGGGGTGTGGATCTAACAGCAGGTAGGGATGTGGATCTAACAGCAGGTAGGGATGTGGATCTAACAGCAGGTAGGGATGTGGATCTAACAGCAGGTAGGGATGTGGATCTAACAGCAGGTAGGGATGTGGATCTAACAGCAGGATGATGTGGATCTAACAGCAGGTAGGGATGTGGATCTAACAGCAGGTTGGGGTGTGTTGTCAGAGCAGGATGCCCTAGGGATGTGGATCTAACAGCAGGTAGGGATGTGGATCTAACAGCAGGTAGGGTGTGTGGATCTAACAGCAGGTGAGTGTGGATCTGCTGGATGATGGATCTAACAGCAGGTAGGGATGTGGATCATAACAGAGGGTAGGGGTGTAGATCTAACAGCAGGTAGGGATGTGGATCTAACAGCAGGTAGGGGTGTAGATCTAACAGCAGGTAGGGATGTGGATCTAACAGCAGGTAGGGGTGTGGGTCTAACAGCAGGTAGGGATGTGGATCTACAGCTGGTTGATGTTGTATGTTGTCAGAGCTGGATGCCCTAGAGGATGATGATGTTGTGTGTTGTCAGAGCTGGATGCCCTAGAGGATGATGTTGTTGTGTGTTGTCAGAGCTGGATGCCCTAGGGGATGAGTTGTTGCTGGATGATGACAGCTCCTACCTGGATGAGGCTTCCTCTGCCCCCTCCATCCCAGAGGGCATACCCAACGACAGTAAAACCAACAAGGTAAGACACAGCCCTGGCCTGCACAGAGCCCTGACCTCAAACCATTGAACACCTTTGTAATGAAATGGAACACCAACTGCAAGCCAGGCCTAATCGCCCAACATCAGTGTCCGACCTCACTAATGCTCTTGTGGCTGAATAGAAGCAAGTCCCCGCAGCAATGTTCCTACATCTAGTGGAAAGCCTTCCCAGAAGAGTGGAGGCTGTTATAGCAGCAATGTTCCAACATCTAGTGGAAAGCCTTCCCAGAAGAGTGGAGGCTGTTATAGCAGCAATGTTCCAACATCTAGTGGAAAGCCTTCCCCAGGAGAGTGGAGGCTGTTATAGCAGCAATGTTCCAACATCTAGTGGAAAGCCTTCCCAGAAGAGTGGAGGCTGTTATAGCAGCAAACTGGGACCAACTCCATATTAATGACCATGATTTTGGAATGAGATGTTCAATCAGCAGGTGTCCACATACCTTTGGTCATGTAGTGAACTTATTCAGTGCATTTCGAAAGTATTCAGACCCCTTGACTTTTTCCACATTTTGTTACGTTACAGCCTTGTTCTAAAATGGAATCAATAAAAAAAAAATCTAATCAATCTACACACATTATTCCGCAATGACAAAGCAAAAATAGGTTTTTAGACATTTTAGCAAATGTATTAAAAATAACACCATTTACTCAGTACTTTTTTGAAGCACCTTTGGCAGTGACTACAGCCTCAAGTAGTCTTAGGTATGATGCTACAAGCTTGGCACACCTATATTTGAGGAGTTTCTCCCATTCTTCTCTGCAGATCCTTTCGAGCTCTGTCAGGTTTGATGGGGAGCGTCGCTGCACAGATATTCTCAGGTCTCTCCAGAGATGTTTGATCTGGTTACCCATCGCTCCAGTCTGAGGTCCTGGGCGCTCTGGAGCAGGTTTTCATCAACGATCTCTCTGTACTTTGCTCCCTTCACCTATCCCTCGTTCCTAACTAGTCTCCCAGTCCCTGCCGCTGAAAAACATCCCCACAGTATGATGCTGCCACCACCATGCTTCACTGTAGGGATGGTGCCAGGTTTCCTCCAGACGTGACACTTGGCATTCAGGCCAAAGAGTTCAATCTTGGTTTCATCAGACCAGAGAAACTTGTTTCTCATGGTCTGAGAGTCCTTTAGGTGCCTTTTGGCAAACTTTTTACTGAGGAGTGGCTTCCGTCTGGCCACTCTACCATAAAGGCCTGATTGAGGGGAACTCTGGAGCTCTGTCAGAATGACCATCGGGTTCTTGGTCACCTCCCTGTCCAAGGCCCTTCTCCCCACGATTGCTTAGTTTGGCCGGGCGACCAGCTCTAGGAAGTCTTGTTGATTCTACACTTTTTCCATTTAAGAATGATGGAGGCCACTGTGTTCTTGGGGACCTTCAATGCTGCAGACATGTGTTGGTACCCTTCCCCAGATCTGTGCCTCGACACAATCCTGTCTCGGAGCTCTACGTACAATTCCTTCCACCTCATGGTTTGGTTTTTGCTCTGACATGCACTGTCAACTGTGGGTCCTTATATAGACAAGTGTGTGCCTTTCCAAATCATGTCCAATCAATTGAATTTTCCACAGGTGGACTCCAATCAAGTTGTAGAAACATCTCAAGGATCATCAATGGAAACAGGATGCACCTGAGCTCAATTTCAAGTCTCATAGCAAAGAGTCTGAATACTTATGTAAATAAGTCATTTCTGTTGTTAAAAACCTGCATTCGCTTTGTCTTTACGAGTTATTGTGTGTAGATTGAGGAACATTTTTTATTTAATCAATTTTAAAATAAGGCTGTAACATAACAAAATGTGGAAAAGGTGAAGGGGTCTGAATACTTTCCGAATGCGCTGTACTTCAGTTTTAACTTTAATTTTCAACTTTTAACTGGTTACCCCAGCTACCTTCATACTAGTCAGCTACCTTCATACTAGTCATCTACCTTCATACTAGTCAGCTACCTTCATACTAGTCAGCTACCTCCATACTAGTCAGCTACCTTCATACGAGTCAGCTACCTTCATACTAGTCATCTACCTTCATACTAGTCAGCTACCTTCATACTAGTCAGCTACCTTCATACTAGTCAGCTACCTCCATACTAGTCAGCTACCTTCATACTAGTCAGCTACCTTCATACTAGTCAGCTACCTCCATACTAGTCAGCTACCTTCATACTAGTCAGCTACCTTCATACTAGTCAGCTACCTCCATACTAGTCAGCTACCTTCATACTAGTCAGCTACCTTCATACTAGTCAGCTACCTCCATTCTAGTCAGCTACCTTCATACTAGTCAGCTACCTTCATACTAGTCAGCTACCTGCATACTAGTCAGCTACATCCATACTAGTCAGCTACCTTCATACTAGTCAGCTACCTTCATACTAGTCAGCTACCTTCATACTAGTCAGCTACCTCCATACTAGTCAGCTACCTTCATACTAGTCAGCTACCTTCATACTAGTCAGCTACCTTCATACTAGTCAGCTACCTCCATACTAGTCAGC
This sequence comes from Oncorhynchus masou masou, assembly GCF_036934945.1. Taxonomy (NCBI): domain Eukaryota; kingdom Metazoa; phylum Chordata; class Actinopteri; order Salmoniformes; family Salmonidae; genus Oncorhynchus; species Oncorhynchus masou. The sequence continues at coordinate 529,463 of NC_088214.1, forward strand.
TACCTACATACTAGTCAGCTACCTTCATACTAGTCAGCTACCTACATACTAGTCAGCTACCTACATACTAGTCAGCTACCTCCATACTAGTCAGCTACCTCCATACTAGTCAGCCACCTCCATACTAGTCAGCCACCTTCATACTAGTCAGCTACTTTCATACTAGTCAGCTACCTTCATACTAGTCAGCTACCTTCATACTAGTCAGCTACCTTCATACTAGTCAGCTACCTCCATACTAGTCAGCTACCTCCATACTAGTCAGCTACCTCCATACTAGTCAGCTACCTACATACTAGTCAGCTACCTCCATACTAGTCAGCTACCTTCATACTAGTCAGCTACCTTCATACTAGTCAGCTACCTTCATACTAGTCAGCTACCTCCATACTAGTCAGCTACCTTCATACTAGTCAGCTACCTCCATACTAGTCAGCTACCTCCATACTAGTCAGCAACCTTCATACTAGTCAGCTACCTTCATACTAGTCAGCTACCTTCATACTAGTCAGCTACCTCCATACTAGTCAGCTACCTTCATACTAGTCAGCTACCTCCATACTAGTCAGCTACCTCCATACTAGTCAGCTACCTCCATACTAGTCAGCTACCTCCATACTAGTCAGCTACCTTCATACTAGTCAGCTACCTCCATACTAGTCAGCTACCTCCATACTAGTCAGCTACCTTCATACTAGTCAGCTACCTTCATACTAGTCAGCTACCTTCATACTAGTCAGCTACCTTCATACTAGTCAGCTACCTTCATACTAGACTTGTGGGGCTTGTGGGTGTCCTAGAGCAAAACAGCCAATATGTTCGGGCGAGTCCCACCTTTCCATAGAGGTGCTACTAGTATGTAGCCCAAATCGTTCGTACGCTGCAGACGAATTTGTGAGAAGAGTAGTTTTTGGAACGTCTCATGGTCTGACAAACACCTCTCTAGCTCTGTCTCCTTTCACCACAGATGCTGAATGCCGACATCGGTTGATGCGGTGGGTTGAGACGGAGCCCAGGCTAAAAAAAACATATCTCTAGCTTGAACTGACTGATATGTCATTGTTATTTTGTATTAAGCTAATTATTTCAGCAGGGGTGCGGACATTGACTCGAGGGTTTTTTTAACACGTATTTTCTTGTTTTTTCAGGATGGCGTTCTGGTGGATGAGTTTGGTCTGCCACAGATCCCTGCTACATAAAACTACAGATCCCTGCTACATAAAACTACAGATCCCTGCTACATAAAACTACAGATCCCTGCTACATAAAACTACAGATCCCTGCTACACTTTTATATGTAGAGTAACATTTCTACATTACAATGATCTGACCTGAGAACAGGTTACATAACTTACTACCACTGTATTACTAAGGTATTGATGCTGTTTTGGAGATGAGTTTATATTGTTACCGATAGGGTTTACATTTATCTAAAGCCATCCCTTTAAACTTGGTGTACCTTTAATTAGAATGTTCTCAACAGACTCAGTGGAATATACGGAGAGAAGGTTCAGAGTATTAGGGATCAATGACATGAAGCCATGGAAATACATACATTTCTTTCTTTTTCCAATCGGTAGATTTTAAAATGCTCTGATCTTGTATATTATTCAGGGTTAGGAAAGTAAAATCAGGTTTGGAGTGCCTTTACGCACTAAATATATTGGTGAATCAAAACTACAGTGGTTTGATTCATCCTAAAAGTTGTCATATTCCGTTGTTCAATCCATGAAGTTTTGGTAGGGGAGAAAAGTGTACAGTAGGGGTTGGCCAGTAGTCCTTTCAAACTATCCTAATCATAATCTCTAATTGTGGAACTGTGATGACAGTCGTCTTGAACCGTGCACCAGGCTCCAGGTATCAATGTGTGGTCCGCGTTCCATAATGATTCACATCATAGGCGAAATGACCACGGGGTAGGGGACATGTCCCCCCAACATTCAGAACAGGTCAATTCGTGTCACCCCCCCCCAACCCCCAATCATTTCTTTAAATAAAAAATAAATGATTCCAGGCAATGTTTTTAAAAATGTTTTTTTTAAATCGCCCTTGATTCAAATAGGCTACAGGTCTCAAATTATTGCACAACTTGTAAACCATTAGCTTAATATGGTCCACTATTGCTAGCGTCCCTCAGGAACAACCACACCAACATGACAGAGGGAGAAAGGTCCACTAACAATGGAATGGAATGATGCAACATGTCAGGAAACTAACACTAAAGAGACAGTTATACATGTACACTACCGTTCAAAAGTTTGGGGTTGTTTTTTAAAGAAAAGCACACTTTTGGTCCATTAAAATAACATAAAATCGATCAGAAATACAGTGTAGACATTGTTAATGTTGTAAATGACAATTGTAGCTGGAAACGGCAGATTTTTTAATGGAATATCTACAGTGTATATAGTCTAGACCAGGACTATTCAACTATACTGAACAAAAATGCATATTTCAGTTGACTAGTTTTTGGTGGAGAAGTCTCTCCTTCCTATCAGTAGAGAATGGGCCCCTATAATAAACTGCACCACCTCTGTGGGGACTTAAACTCATCAAATCTCGTTGCAAAGTTAGCTTTCAGTTTATCTAAAACTCCAATATCAAGGGATCTGTACTGATGACTGAATGTGGACTGAATGTGGTGCAGTGTAGGGAAATGGAGTGTTGAATAGCCCTGGACTACACTTCCTTCTGAACTTCTAACATAAGTGAGGTGGGTGTGGCTTCGTGACTGCTCACCAACACGGTTGCTACGCCACCAAAACATGTGGGTGTCTGCTATCGGCGTTAACGCTTCATCTGATTGAATCTAGGCCTGTATTTTTAATGCTTGATCTGATTGAATCTAGGCCTGTATTTTTAACGCTTGATTTGATTGAATCTAGGCCTGTATTTTTAAAACTTCATCTGATTGAATCTAGGCCCGTGTTTTTAACGCTTGATTTGATTGAATCTAGGCCTGTGTTTTCAACAACTCCATTGTTTCCATTGTCAAGCCAACCATTTGGCGTGCCAGGGAGTTAGCATGATAGCACAGACTGGCACTCAGGCTACCCACCCCCTCCTCAGTAAGTATTGTCCTGTTCAGTATTAATTAGCCTGTACTAATTTAACAGTGATGACTGAAACCATTGGTCCAGATATTAGGAACATTCCTTCCTGTCTGTAAGATGTGTGTTGGTTTTTGGAAACCAATGTAATAAAGGAACGGAGTTCCGGTTTTCTAAATGTTGATCAACATGATATTGTGCTGCTTTATCTTCTCCTTTTAAACAGGTTGATATCTTCTTCTTGGTGGATGGTTTAGCTGTGTGGCTGGCTGGTGTGTTTATCTGTTGTTTACTGGAGTCTGAGCTCTAGCTGAAGTTCAATCTGTTGAAGTTCAGCTTTACAGTGTGAATGAAATGTTTCAGAGGAAGACTGCATTCACGGTAAACGCTGCACGTGTCCGAGCAATAAGAAATGACCTTTAATCTGACCCCGACAACTGTTCTGTATGAAACAACAAACTCAGTCAAAAAAAAAATTCTCCAAAAATGGTTTATTGGTGTGGATCCTCGTCCTCCTCTTGTTCTGGTAAACTTACAGTAGGTTATCTATAGTATATGGACTGGACTCTGGGTTAACTAACCAGTTCTACATGATGGACTGGACTATGTGGGTTAACTAACCAGTTCTATATGATGGACTGGACTCTGTGGGTTAACTAACCAGTTATATATGATGGACTAGACTCTCTGGGTTAACTAACCAGTTCTACATGATGGACTGAACTATGTGGGTTAACTAACCAGTTCTATATGATGGACTGGACTCTGTGGGTTAACTAACCAGTTCTATATGATGGACTGGACTCTGTGGGTTAACTAACCAGTTCTACATGATGGACTGGACTCTGTGGGTTAACTAACCAGTTCTATATGATGGACTGGACTCTGTGGGTTAACTAACCAGTTCTATATGATGGACTGGACTCTGTGGGTTAACTAACCAGTTCTATATGATGGACTGGACTCTGTGGGTTAACTAACCAGTTCTATATGATGGACTGGACTCTGTGGGTTAACTAACCAGTTCTATATGATGGACTGGACTCTGTGGGTTAACTAACCAGTTCTATATGATGGACTGGACTCTGTGGGTTAACTAACCAGTTCTACATGATGGACTGGACTCTGTGGGTTAACTAACCAGTTCTATATGATGGACTGGACTCTATGGGTTAACTAACCAGTTATATATGATGGACTGGACTCTGTGGGTTAACTAACCAGTTCTACATGATGGACTGGACTCTGTGGGTTAACTAACCAGTTCTATATGATGGACTGGACTCTGTGGGTTAACTCACCAGTTCTACATGATGGACTGGATAGCTCAATAAAGTATCCTCAGATAGTCAACACAGTACTGTGTCCCACACCACCGACACATGAATGTCTATAATATAAATATATAATAATAATATTATATTAATCAACACAGTACTGTGTCCCAGACATACGAACGCATGATTGTCTATAATATAAATATATAATAATCATACTCTATAAACAGTTGAAGTCGGAAGTTTACATACACTTTAGCCAAATACATTTCAACTCCATTTCACAATTCCTGACATTTAATCCTAGTACAAATTCCCTGTCTTAGGTCAGTTAGGATCATCACTTTATTTTAAGAATGTGAAATGTCAGAATAATAGTAGAGAGAATGATTACCTTGACTTTGTTGTCCTTAAGCCATTTTGCCACAACTTTGGAAGTATGCTTGGTATCATTGTCCATTTGGAAGACCCATTTGCTACCAAGCTTTAACTTCCTGACTGATGTCTTGAGATGTTGCTTCAATATATCCACATAATTTTCCTCCCTCATGATGCCATCTATTTTGTGAAGTGCACCAGTCCCTTCTGCAGCAAAGCACCCCCATAACATGATGCTGCCACCCCCGTGCTTCACGGTTGGGATGGTGTTCTTCGGCTTGCAAGCCTCTCCCTTTTTCCTCCAAACATAACGATGGTCATTAATAGTTATATTTTTGTTTCCTCAGACCAGAGGACATTTCTCCAAAAAGTACGATCTTTGTCCCCATGTGCAGTTGCAAACCGTAGTCTGTCTTTTTTATGGCGGTTTTGGAGCAGTGGCTTCTTCCTTGCTGAGCGGCCTTTCAGGGTTATGTCGATATTGGACTCGTTTTACTGTGGATATTGATACTTTTGTACCTGTTTCCTCCAGCATCTTCACAAGGTCCTTTGCTGTTGTTCTGGGATTGATTTGCACCTTTCGCACCAACGTACGTTCATCTCTAGGAGACAGAACGCGTCTCCTTCCTGAGCGGTATGACGGCTGCGTGGTCCCATGGTGTTTATACTTGCGTACTATTATTTGTACAGATGAACGTGGTACCTTCAGGTGTTTGGAAATTGCTCTCAAGGATGAACCAGACTTGTGGAGGTCTACAATTTCTTTCTGAGGTCTTGGCTGATTTCTTTTGATTTTCCCATGATGTCAAGCAAAGAGACACTGCGTTTGAAGGTAAGCCTTGAAATACATCCACAGGTACACATCATATTGACTCAAATTATGTCAATTAGCCTATCAGAAGCTTCTAAAGACATATCATTTTCTGGAATTTTCCAAGCTGTTTAAAGGCACAGTCAACTTAGTGTATGTAAACTTCTGACCCACTGGAAATGTGATACAGTGAATTATAAGTTAAATAATCTGTAAACAATTGTTGGAAAAATTACTTGTGTCTTGGACAAAGTAGATGTCCTAACAGCCTTGCCAAAACTAGTTTGTTATCAATAAATTTGTGGAGTGGTTGAAAAACGAGTTGTAATTTATTTTATTTAAGCAGGTAGGCTAGTTGAGAACAAGTTCTCATTTACAACTGAGACTTGGCCAAGATAAAGCAAAGCAGTGTGACACAGACAACAACACAGAGTTACACATGGAGTAAACAATAAACAAGCCAATAACACAAACAAGTCAATGACACAGTAGAGAAAAGAAAGTCTATATACAACTTTGGTACTGGTGTGTGCAAAAGGCATGAGGAGGTAAGGCAATAAATAGGCCATAGGAGCGAATAATTACAATTTAGCAGATTAACACTGGAGTGATAAATGAGCAGATGATGATGTGCAAGTAGAGATACTGGTGTGCAAAAGAGCAGAAAAGTAAATGAAATAAAAACAGTATGGGGATGAGGTAGGTAGATTTGGATGGGCTATATACCGATGGACTGTGTACAGCTGCAGTGATCGGTTAGCTGCTCAGATAGCAGATGTTTAAAGTTGGTGAGGGAAATAAAAGTCTCCAACTTCAGCGATTCTTGCAATTCGTTCCAGTCACTGGCAGTGGGAAGGAAAGGTGGCCAACTGAGGTGTTGGCTTTGAGGATGATCAGTGAGATATACCTGCTGGAAAGTGTGCTACGGGTGTGTGTTGTTATCGTGACCAATGAACTGAGATAAGGCGGAGCTTTACCTAGCATAGACTTATAGATGACCTGAAGCCAGTGGGTCTGGCGACGAATATGTCGTGAGGGCCAGCCGACTAGAGCATACAGGTCGCAGTGGTGGGTGGTATAAGGTGATTTGGTAACAAAACGGATGGCACTGTGATAGACTGCATTTGCTGAGTAGAGTGTTGGAAGCTATTTTGTTGATGACATCACCAAAGTTGGGGATTGGTGATCTAATTGATAAATGTGTCCTGTTTCAGGACACTAGGCGTATGGCGTATGTCACAACTTCACAGGAGAGCCATTTGAACGTTTTGTTTTTATCAAAATGTGTTTTCTGACTTCTGGAACATGTGAACTTTCATCCTTAATAACACACTTGGATGCCATCTGTAAATATGTATAAAATTGTTAAATTACAAGCCTTGTTGGTTAAGCCAAAGAAAAAGGGAGAAACATTCTCACTAGCCATGATTGGCAGAGATAATGAGTGGGCTGGACATGCCGAGAGAGGAGTTCGGATTGGTCTGCCATATAGAGGTCTTCTGTCTATTTGAGCTCTTCAGTCTGTGTTGGTAATCCTGTAGAACGCAGCTTTTTTAAGTATTGTGTAGTGGAGCTGCATACGTGTTGCTCTCCCCTTTCTGGAGGACTCTGTTTTGAAATCAGTGGAATTAGAGTATGATAGCTAAAGAGATGGAGAAAACACCTGTCTCCGGATTACATCTTCAAACTAAGTATAACGACATTGGGCAAGACCTAGATGCAGATGCAGGAGGCGGATGGTTAGAGTCTCTGATGTTTATTAAAATACAAGGGGCAGGCAATAGACAGGTCGAGGACAGGCAGAAGTTCATTAACCAGGTCATAGTCTGGGCGGCAGGCACGCTTGAGGTCAGGGCAGGCAGAACAGGTCGGAACCGGGAGGGATAGAAAACAAGAGACTAGGAAAACAGGACCACAGAAAAACAAGCTTAACAAGACAAGACGAACTGGCAACAAACAAACAGAGAACACAGGTATAAATACCCAGGGGATAATGAGTAAGATGGGCGACACATGGAGGGGGTTTCGAATTGCACTCTCTTGACATTCTCTCAACCAGCTTCATGTGGTAGTCACCTGGAATGCATTTCAATTAACAGGTGTGCCTTGTTAAGAGTTCATTTGTGGAATGTATTTCCTTCTTAATGCGTTCGAGCAGATCAGTGACAAGGTAGGGTTGGTATACAGAAGACAGCCCTATTTGGTGAAATACCAAGTCGATGTTATGGCAAGAACATCTCAAATAAGCAAAGTGAAACGACAGTCCATCATTACTTTAAGACATGAAGGTCAGTCAATCTGGAAAATTTCAAGAACTTTGAAAGTTTCTTCAAGTGCAGTTGCAAAATCCATCAAGTGCTATGATGAAACTGGCTCTCATGAGGACCGCCACAGGAAAGGAAGATCCCGAGGTACCTCTGCTGCAGAGAATAAGAGTTACCAACCTCAGACATTTCAGCCCAAATAAATGCTTCAGAGTTCAAGTAACAGACACATCTAAATATCAACTGTTCAAAGGGGACTGCGTGAATCAGGCCTTCATGGTCGAATTGCTGCAAAGAAACCACTACTAAAGGACACCAATAAGAAGAAGAGACTTGCTTGAGACAAGAAACACGAGCAAAGGACGTTAGACCAGTGGAAATCTGTCCTTTGGTCTGTTGAGTTCAAATTTTAGATTTTTGGTTCCAACCCCCATGTCTTTGTGAGACGCAGAGTAGGTCAACAGATACTTTCCACATGCGTGGTTCCCACAGTGAAGCATGGAGGAGGAGGTGTGATGGTGTGGGGGTGCTTTGCTGGTGACACTGTCAGTGATTTCTTTAGAATTCTTTGCACACTTAACCATGACTACCACAGCATTCTGCAGTGATATGCCATCCCATCTGGCTTGCACTTAGTGGGACTGTCATTTATTTTTCAACAGGACAATGACCCAACACACCTCCAGGTTGTGTAAGGGCTATTTGACAAAGAAGGAGACTGATGGAGTGCTGCCTCAGATGACCTGTCCTCCACTATCACCCGACCCCAATTGAGATGGTTTGGGATGAATTGGACCGCAGAGTGAAGAAAAAGCAGCTAACAAGTGCTCAGCGTATGTTGTAACTCCTTCAAGACTGTTGGAAAAGCATTCCAGGTGAAGCTGTTTGAGAGAATACCAAGAGTATGCAAAGCTGTCATCAAGGCAAAGGGTGGCTACTTTGAAGAATCTAAAATATATTTTGATTTGGTTAACACTTTTTTGGTTACTACATGATTCCATATGTGTTATTTCATAGTTTTGATGTCTTCAATATTATTCTACAATGTAGAAAATAGTAAAAAAATAACGAAAAACCCTTGAATGAATATGTGTCCAAACTTTTGATTGGTAATGTACATGGTGTGATCTTTAATAATAAACTAAACAGACACTTCAACTAACACGTGACGCGTAGCACATGCCGACGTTTTTAAGGCGTTCATGGTAAGATCTCCAATAATAAACTTACAAGCAAACTGACACTTGATGTGTCACGTTACATGACTTGAACACTACGTCTAAATGACGTGTATGTGTCTCCATTGACAGTCCATGGTAATTCATGGAGGTATTTTATGGCGCTAGGAAGACGTTAGGTGACTTGGTGAGAGGTGTCAGTAGCTTCACGAGGCTTAATTCTGGAACTTATCACCACCCATATGCTCTACCTTCAATTCCTCCTATAACACCATGTGTATCACACACTTCAGGTCATGTTGGAAACTTGTGCCGTGTTCAAGACACTCGGGAACTGAGAAATACGAGTTCAAATCATGACGACTTGATGATTTTCAGGTCGGAAAGTCTGAGCTCTAGAAAGAGGCCTGAAGAAGAAGAGTTAGAAGTTAGAATTCCAAGTTGGATGACCGTTCAAATAGATTTTTCCCAGTTGGAGCTCGTTTTTCTCCGAGTACCCAGTTGTTTAGAAAGCACTGAAGTCTGAGATTTCCGAGTTCCGAAATCCCCGTTTTGAATGCGGCAATAGTGGTGTGAAAGTAAGGGGCCAGGGTGAGAGTAGGGGCCTATGTAGGAGGTTACAGAGCAACATTATTCTCATGTTTCCCCAGAGGGACCGAGGAGCGACGTTGGAGAAGGAAGGCAGAAAGAACGCTTGTTTGAAATTGAAAAGCGCCATGGTAGATTTTGATAAAGAATAACATTGAGACGAGACGAAGCAGCTGCATTATAATTGGGATGTACTGTTGAGCGCTACATCCCGAGGGGGACGTGCTGATTGTACAGAGATTGTGACAGCTGGTTAAATGGTGTCCCTTGAGAAAGCAAGAATAAGATGTATGTCATGAGAAGTGTACTTGGAATACGGACGAGGAATGGGGGGAAAAAGAGAGGCAGAGGAGGTCTGAGGGAGGGAGGGAGGGAGGGAGGGAGGGAGGGGGAGGGAGGGAGGGAGGGAGGGAGGGAGGGAGGGAGGGAGGGGAAAAGGGAGAGGCAGAGGAGGTCTGAGGGGGAGGGAGGGAGGGAGGGAGGGAGGGAGGGAGGGAGGGAGGGATGTTTGGAGGGAGGGAGGGGAAAAGGAGGAGGCAGAGGAGGTCTGAGGGAGGGGAGGGAGGGAGGGAGGGAGGAGGGAGGGAGGGAGGGAGGGATTTGGGAGGGTGGGGGATTGAGTGCTGGGAGGGAGGGAGTGGTCTTGTGATAATTGGGTTTCTGCTGGAGGGAGGGAGGGGGGGGAGGGAGGGCTCTCAAGAAAAAAGGAGTGAGGCAGAGGAGGTCTGAGGGAGGGAGGGAGGGAGGGAGGGAGGGAGGGGGAGGGAGGGAGGAGGGAGGGAGGGAGGGGTGGGTAGATCTGTAAAACAGAGGGAGGCAGGGGAGGTCTGAGAACAGAGGGAGGGATGGGGGAGGGAGGGAGGGGGAAAGAGAGGTGGAGGGAGATCTGGAGAGGAGGTCTGAGGGAGGGAGGGAGGGAGAGGAGGTCTGAGGGAGGGAGGAGAGGGAGGGAGGGAGGGAGTAGGAGAAAGAGGTCTCAGAGGAGGGAGGGAGGGAGGGAGGGAGGGAGAGGGAGGGAGGGAGGGAGGGTACCAGAAAGAGAGGCAGAGGAGGTCTGAGGGAGGGGAGGGAGGGAGGGAGGAGGGAGGGAGGGAGGGAGGGAGGGAGGGAGGGGAGGAGGGAGAGGAGGTCTGAGGGAGGGAGGATCTGGGAGGGAGGGGGAGGAGGTCTGAGGGAGGGGGAGGGGGGAGATCTGGAGAGGAGGTCTGAGAGGAGGGGTGGGAGGGAGAGGGAGGGAGGGAGGGGAGGGAGGGAGGGGGAGGGAGGGAGGGAGGGAGGGAGGGAGGGAGGGAGGGAGGCTTGAGTCGTTTAAAAATGGTGGGAAAAAGGGAGATGTTTGTTAAAGAAGAATGATAGAAAGTGTAAACAGAGTGAGCTGAAGACAGGAGGAGACATGTGTAGGTGAATGAGGGTGAAGTATCGGAGGTGGTAGGTGTGGTGAGGTTCTTGTAGCCCGAGGCTTGCACCGAGGGTCAGGAGAAAGATGCGTCTGTGACAGAAAAAGTGGACCCTTTTGGCTGATCCATTTGTGGTTTCAGGGTGGGTGAAAACAGCATTGAGTGCTGTGGAATCGGTGAGGGTAACCACAAGTGGTCTTGTGATAATTGTTTGTGTTTCTGCTGGTCAGAGGGAGATGGCGCTCAGAGTTAAAAGATTGGGGGCAGGAAAGGTGAATTGTTTCGCTCTCAAGAAACGGGTGCCATTGAAAGGAGTGATTACTGGGGTAGCAGTAAATGTTAAAGTTGACCAACTGAAGGGGAAGGTTCCTGGTGTGATGCTCGATCCGTTTGGTACGACGCAGACAGGGTGGCGAGAGTGGTGAAACAGAAGAGTCATTATCTGCTCTTTTGAGTTTTGATGTTGAGTCTTTGCCCGTCAAAGTGATGTTAGGATATATAAGTTATCCTGTACAAGCTTCTGTACCAAATACATTACGTTATTAGAGGTGTCAAGCTGATGGGCATGTGGCAGCAGTGTGTAGGAGGAGGTTCCTATGTGGCAGCGGTGTGATCTGTACCAGAACAGAGGGAGGGTTCCTATGTGGAGAGGACAGGTGTAGTAGATCTGTACCAGAACAGAACAGGGTGATCCTGAGAGGAGGGGTGTGACTAGTAGGAGGGAGGGATTGAGAGGAGGTGTGACTAGTAGATCTGTACCAGAACAGAGGGAGGATCCAGGGTGTAGTAGATCTGTACAGAACAGAACAGGGAGGGTCAGAGGGAGGGAAGGTGTGACTAGTAGATCTGTACCAGAACAGGGAGGGAGAGGAGGAATGTGTAGATTACCAGAACAGAGGGAGTAGTGGTATGTAGATCTGTACCAGAACAGAGGGGGGATCATGGGGCTGGGGATGACTAGTAGATCTGTACCAGAACAGAGGGAGGGAGTGAGAGGAGGGTGTAGTAGATCTGTACCAGAACAGAGGGAGGGGTAGTAGATCTGTACCAGAACAGAGGGAGGTTCCCTGAGAGGAGGGGTGTAGTAGAGGATCTGTACCAGAACAGAGTAGTGCAGAAGGGACCTATGCTGTAGATCTGTACCAGAACAGAGGGAGGGATCAAGGGGGAGGAGTGAGAGGAGGGGTGTAGTAGATCTGTACCAGAACAGAGGGAGGGACCCTGAGAGGAGGGGTGTAGTAGATCTGTACCAGAACAGAGGGAGGGATCTGAGAGGGAGGAGTAGATCTGTGAACAGAGGTAGTAGATCTGACTAGTAGATACCAGAACAGAGGGAGGGATCCTGAGAGGAGGGGTGTAGTAGATCTGTACCAGAACAGAGGGAGGGATCCTGAGAGGAGGGGTGTAGTAGATCTGTACCAGAACAGAGGGAGGGACCCTGAGAGGAGAGGGGGTCCTAGTAGATCTGTACCAGAACAGAGGGAGGGATCCTGAGAGGAGGGGGTGTAGTAGATCTGTACTAGAACAGAGGGAGGGATCCTGAGAGGAGGGGTGTGACTAGTAGATCTGTACCAGAACAGAGGGAGGGATCCTGAGAGGAGGGGTGTGACTAGTAGATCTGTACCAGAACAGAGGGAGGGATCCAGAGAGGAGGGGTGTGACTAGTAGATCTGTACCAGAACAGAGGGAGGGATCCTGAGAGGAGGGGTGTGACTAGTAGATCTGTACCAGAACAGAGGGAGGGATCCTGAGAGGAGGGGTGTAGTAGATCTGTACCAGAACAGAGGGAGGGATCCTGAGAGGAGGGGTGTGACTAGTAGATCTGTACCAGAACAGAGGGAGGGATCCTGAGAGGAGGGGTGTGACTAGTAGATCTGTACCAGAACAGAGGGAGGGATCCTGAGAGGACTAGTAGATCTGTACCAGAACAGAGGGAGGGATCCTAAGAGGAGGGGGTGTGTAGATCTGTACCAGAACAGAGGGGTAGATCTGTACCAGAACAGAGGGAGGGATCCTGAGAGGAGGGGTGTAGTAGATCTGTACCAGAACAGAGGGAGGGATCCTGAGAGGAGGGTGTGACTAGTAGATCTGTACCAGAACAGAGGGAGGGATCCTGAGAGGAGGGGTGTGACTAGTAGAGTAGATCTGTAGATCTGTACCAGAACAGAGGGAGGGATCCTGAGAGGAGGGGGGTAGTAGATCTGTACCAGAACAGAGGGAGGGATAGATCTGTACCAGAACAGAGGGAGGGATAGAACAGAGGGAGGGACCCTGAGAGGAGGGGTGTGGCTAGTAGATCTGTACCAGAACAGAGGGAGGGATCCTGAGAGGAGGGGTGTAGTAGATCTGTACCAGAACAGAGGGAGGGATCCTGAGAGGAGGGGTGTAGTAGATCTGTACCAGAACAGAGGGAGGGATCCTGAGAGGAGGGGTGTAGTAGATCTGTACCAGAACAGAGGGAGGGATCCTGAGAGGAGGGGTGTGACTAGTAGATCTGTACCAGAACAGAGGGAGGGATCCTGAGAGGAGTGGGTGTGTAGTAGATCTGTACCAGAACAGAGGGAGGGAGAGAGGAGGGATCAGAACAGAGGGAGGGGAGGGGTGTAGTAGATCTGTACCAGAACAGAGGGAGGGATCATGAGAGGAGGGGTGTGGCTAGTAGATCTGTACCAGAACAGGGAGGGATCAGAGGGAGGGATCAGAACAGAGGGAGGGATCTGAGAGGAGGGTGTGACTAGTAGATCTGTACCAGAACAGAGGGAGGGATCCTGAGAGGAGGGGTGTGACTAGTAGATCTGTACCAGAACAGAGGGAGGGATCCTGAGAGGAGGGGTGGGGTGTGACTAGTAGATCTGTACCAGAACAGAGGGAGGGATCCTGAGAGGAGGGTGTGACTAGTAGATCTGTACCAGAACAGAGGGAGGGATCATGAGGAGGGATCCTCAGAGGAGGGGTGTGACTAGTAGATCTGTACCAGAACAGAGGGAGGGATCCTACCAGAACAGAGGAGGGGTGTGACTAGTAGATCTGACCCAGAACAGAGGGAGGGATCCTCAGAGGAGGGGTGTGACTAGTAGATCTGTACCAGAACAGAGGGAGGGATCCTGAGAGGAGGGGTGTGGCTAGTAGATCTGTACCAGAACAGAGGGAGGGGTGTAGTAGGTACCAGAACAGAGGGAGGGATCCTGAGAGGAGGGGTGTAGTAGATCTGTACCAGAACAGAGGGAGGGATCCTGAGAGGAGGGGTGTAGTAGATCTGTACCAGAACAGAGGGAGGGATCCTGAGAGGAGGGGTGTAGTAGATCTGTACCAGAACAGAGGGAGGGATCCTGAGAGGAGGGGTGTAGTAGATCTGTACCAGAACAGAGGGAGGGATCCTGAGATGAGTAGGGTGTGACTAGTAGATCTGTACCAGAACAGAGGGAGGGATCCTGAGAGGAGGGGTGTGACTAGTAGATCTGTACCAGAACAGAGGGAGGGACCCTGAGAGGAGGGGGTGTAGTAGATCTGTACCAGAACAGAGGGAGGGGTCCTCAGAGGAGGGGTGTGGCTAGTAGATCTGTACCAGAACAGAGGGAGGGATCCTCAGAGGAGGGGTGTGACTAGTAGATCTGTACCAGAACAGAGGGAGGGATCCTGAGAGGAGGGGTGTGGCTAGTAGATCTGTACCAGAACAGATCATGAGGGAGGGATCCTACCAGAACAGAGGGAGAGGAGGGGGTGTGGCTAGTAGATCTGTACCAGAACAGAGGGAGGGATCCTGAGAGGGGGTGGGGTGACTAGTAGATCTGTACCAGAACAGAGGGAGGGATCCTCAGAGGACTAGTAGATCTGTACCAGAACAGAGGGAGGGATCCTGAGAGGAGGGGTGTGACTAGTAGATCTGTACCAGAACAGAGGGAGGGATCCTGAGAGGAGGGGTGTGACTAGTAGATCTGTACCAGAACAGAGGGAGGGATCCTGAGAGGAGGGGTGTGACTAGTAGATCTGTACCAGAACAGAGGGAGGGACCCTGAGAGGAGGGGGTGTGATCTGTAGTAGATCTAGTAGATCTGTACCAGAACAGAGGGAGGGATCCTGAGAGGAGGGGTGTGACTAGTAGATCTGTACCAGAACAGAGAGGAGGGTGTGACTAGGATCTGTGAGAACAGAGGAGGGATCCTGAGGGGTGTGACTAGTAGATCTGTACCAGAACAGAGGGAGGGATCCTGAGAGGAGGGGTGTGACTAGTAGATCTGTACCAGAACAGAGGGAGGGACCCTGAGAGGAGGGGTGTGACTAGTAGATCTGTACCAGAACAGAGGGAGGGACCCTGAGAGGAGGGGGGTGTGACTAGTAGATCTGTACCAGAACAGAGGGAGGGATCCTGAGAGGAGGGGTGTAGTAGATCTGTACTAGAACAGAGGGAGGGATCCTGAGAGGAGGGGTGTAGTAGATCTGTACCAGAACAGAGGGAGGGACCCTGAGAGGAGGGGTGTGACTAGTAGATCTGTACCAGAACAGAGGGAGGGATCATGAGAGGAGGGGTGTGACTAGTAGATCTGTACCAGAACAGAGGGAGGGATCCTGAGAGGAGGGGTGTAGTAGATCTGTACCAGAACAGAGGGAGGGATCCTGAGAGGAGGGGGTGTAGTAGATCTGTACCAGAACAGAGGGAGGGATCCTGAGAGGAGGGGTGTGACTAGTAGATCTGTACCAGAACAGAGGGAGGGATCCTGAGAGGAGGGGTGTAGTAGATCTGTACCAGAACAGAGGGAGGGATCCTCAGAGGAGGGGTGTAGTAGATCTGTACCAGAACAGAGGGAGGGATCATGAGAGGAGGGGTGTGACTAGTAGATCTGTACCAGAACAGAGGGAGGGATCCTGAGAGGAGGGGTGTGGCTAGTAGATCTGTACCAGAACAGAGGGAGGGATCCTGAGAGGAGGGGTGTGCTAGTAGATCTGTACCAGAACAGAGGGAGGGATCCTGAGAGGAGGGGGTGTGACTAGTAGATCTGTACCAGAACAGAGGGAGGGATCCTGAGAGGAGGGGTGTGACTAGTAGATCTGTACCAGAACAGAGGGAGGGGAGAGGATCCTACCAGAACAGAGGGAGGAGAGGGGTGTGACTAGTAGATCTGTACCAGAACAGAGGGAGGGATCCTGAGAGGAGGGGTGTGGACTAGTAGATCTGTACCAGAACAGAGGGAGGGGCCAACAAGTGATAAATGCTACAGTAAGATTGGAGTTTTAGTATTTATAGCAATGGTTATCAACTGTACTACAGGGATGGAACATAGGTCTCAGAAAATGTAGGTTGTGGTGGCAGCTGCAGAGAGGTATTTGGGTGTGCGAGACATCAGAAGAGTTACAGGGTGTGTTAAGTGGTGGTGTCCCATCCTTTCAGGTTGTTAGCCTGAAGTAGGACTAAATACTGTAGATTTAAATAGTGGAGAACGAGGGTGTTAGTTTTTATTGTATTTCTTTTTCAAGCAAAGTATAAGGGAGTTGTACTCCAGTCTAGTAGGTGGCAGTAATGCAACATGTTGGATGCCAACTGCCATTAGACCTCATCGAAGAAGAAGAAGGGTGAGAGTAGGGGTAGTGGGTAGGGTGGAGGGAAAGACTAATGTCACCAAATGTTTTTACAACGCATTGTTCTATCTGTGATGTCACCTTTCTGTCCAGGAAATTGGAGTGCATCTGCATGTCCTCCTAACCTACCAGACACTTATTGTCAAACACTGGCTTAGCATCCCTCACCACTGACACATGCCCCCAAACATGTAAACAGACCGCATCCCTAGCCGCGTCCTCAGAGCATGTGCAGACCAGCTGGCTGGTGTGTTTATGGACTTATTCAATCACTCCTTATCCCCGTCTGTTGTCCCCACATGCTTCAAGACGGACACCATTGTTCCTGTATCCAATAAGGCAAAGATAACTGAACTAAATTACTTTTGTCATCATGATGGGCTTTGAGAGACTAGTCAAGGATCATATCACCTCCATTCCTACCTGACATCCTAGACCCACTTCAGTTTGCTTACCGCCCCAATAGCTCCACAGACGGTGCCATCACCATCACTCTGCACACTAACCCATCTGGACAAGAGGAATACCTATGTAAGAGTGGTGTTCATTGCCTACAGCTCATCATTTAACACCATAGTACCCTCCAAACTCGTCATCAAGCTTGAGGCCCTGGGTCTGAACCCCCCCTGTGCAACTGGGTCCTGGACGTCCCGACTGGCCACCGCCAGGTGGTGAAGGTAGGAAACAACATCTCCACTTTCTGACCCTCATCACTGGGGCACCACAAGGGTGCATGCTCAGCCCCCTCCTGTACTCCCTGTTCACCCACGACTTCGTGGCCATGCACGCCTCCAACTCAATCATCAAGTTTGCAGACGACACTACAGTGAGATGCTTGATTACCAACAACGACGAGGCGGCCTACAGGGAGGAGGTGAGGGTACTCGGAGTGTGGTGTCAGGAAAACAACCTCTCACTCAACGTCAACAAAACAAAGGAGATGATCGTGGACTTCAGGAAATAGCGGAGGGTGCACCCCCCTATCCACATCGACAGGACAGTAGTGGAGAGGGTAGTTAGTTTTAAGTTCCTCGGCGTACACATCACTGACAAACTGAAATGATCCACTAACACAGACAGTGTGGTGAAGAAGGCGTAACAGCGCCTCTTCAACCTCAGGAGGCTGAAGAAATTTGGCTTTTCACCTAAAACCCTGACAAACTTTTAGAGATGCACAATATCCTGTTGGGCTGTATCACCGCTTGGTGCAACAACTGAACTGCCCTCAACTGCAAGGATCTCCAGAGGGTGGTGCGGTCTGCACAACGCATCATGGGGGGCAAACTACCTGCCCTCCAGGACACCTACACCACCCGATGTTACAGGAAGGCCATAAAGATCATCCCTAACTCTGTTGTGCTAGCACAGACTGGAATATGTTCATGTATTTATCCAATGGCATTGAGGAGCTTTTATGATTCGTACATTCTTTGCTAACCCTAAAATGTTTTATATTTTGAAACCGTTCTCTCAATGTTCTAGTCTGTTGACAAAATTATAATTGAAGGTATAGCTTAAGATACATGTACTGAAAACCCTATTGAGAATAGTCGTGGACAGGCAAAAAGGTCAAAACCAGCTCAGAGTCCAGGAGGTACAAAGTGGCAGACAGGGTTGTGGTCAAGGCAGGCAGACAAAGTCCAGAAACATTCAAAACTGGGAGGACTAGAAAAAGGAGAATGAAAATGTAAAAAGCAGGAAACCGGGAAAACCGCTGCTTGGACATAAAAGACATAAAACCACCTCAGTCATCAGCTTCATCAATAAGTGCATTGACGACGTCGTCCCCACAGTTACCGTCACTGGGCCAGATAGATTACCAGGACGTGTACTCAAACCATGCACGGACCAACTGGCAAGTGTCTTCACTGACATTTTCAACCTCTCCCTGATCGAGTCTGTAATACCTACGTGTTTCAAGCAGACCACCATAGTCCCTGTGCCCAAGGAAGCGAAGGTAACCTGCCTAAATGATTACTGCAAAGTAGCACTCAACGTCGGTAGCCATGAAGTGCTTTGAAAGGCTGGTCATGGCTCACATCAACAGCATCCTCCCGGATACCCTAGACCCACTCCAATTCACATACCGCCCCAACAGATCCACAGGTGATGCAGTCTCTATTACACTCCACACTGCCCTTTCCCACCTGGACAAAAGGATCACCTATGTGAGAATACTGTTCATTGACTACAGCTCAGCGTTCAACACCATAGTGCCCACGAAGTTCATCACTAAGCTGAGGACTCTGGGACAACACCTCCCTCTGCAACTGGATCCTGGACTTCCTGACAGGCCTCCCCCAGGTGGTGTGTACTTACAACAACATGTCTGCCACATGTCTGCACCGATCCTCAACACTGGTGCCCCTCAGTGGTGTGTACTTAGTGCCCTTCTGTACTCCCTGTTCACCTATGACTGTGGCCAAACACGACTTCAACACCATCCATGATTGTGGACTACAGGAAAAGGTGGGCACGAACAGGCCCCCATTAATATCGACGGGGCTGTAGTGGACCGGGTCGAGAGTTTCAAGTTCCTTGGTGTCCACATCACCAAAGATCTATCATGGTCCAAACACACCAAGACAGTCGTGAAGATGACTACACATTTACCCCCTCAGGAGACTGAAAAGATTTGGCATGGGTCCCCAGATCCTCAACAAGTTCTACAGCTGCACCATCGTGAGCAACCTGACCGGTTGCATCACCGCCTGTTATGGCAACTGCTCAGTATCTGACCGTAAGACGCTACAGAGGGTAGAGTGTACGGCCCAGTACATCACTGGGGCCAAGCCTCCTGACATCCAGGACCTATATACTTGGCCGTGTCAGAGAAAGGCCCATAAAATTGTCAGACTCCAGTCACCCAAGTCATAGACTGTTCTCTCTACTACCGCACGGCAAGCGGTACCGGAGCACCAAGTCTAGGACCAAAAGGCCCCTTAACAGCTTCTACCCCCCAAGCCATAAGACTGCAGAGCAACTAATCAAATGGCCACCAGACTATTTACATTGCCCCCCCCCCCCCCATTTGTACACTGTTACTACTTGCTGTTTATTATCCATGCATAGTCACTTCACCCCCACCTACATGTACAAATTACCTCAACTAACCCGTACCCCAGAACACTTTCTCTGTACCGGTACCCCTGTATATAGTCTCGTTATTGAGTTACTTTTTATTATTTTTTTCCTTTAGTTTATTTGTTAAATATTTTCTTAACTCTTCTTGAACTGCACTACAGGGCTTGTAAGTAAGCATTTCACGGTAAGATCTACACTTGTTGTATTCAGCATTTCACGGTAAGATCTACACTTGTTGTATTCAGCATTTCACGGTAAGATCTACACTTGTTGTATTCAGCATTTCACGGTAAGATCTACACTTGTTGTATTCAGCATTTCACGGTAAGATCTACACTTGTTGTATTCAGCATTTCACAGTAAGATCTACACTTGTTGTATTCAGCATTTCACGGTAAGATTTACACTGGTTTTATTCAGCACATGTGACAAATAAAGTTTTATTTGTTTTTAAACTATCTGCCCTCCAGGACACCTACAGCACCCGATGTCACAGGAAGGCCAAAAAGATATTAAGGACAACAACCACCCGAGCCACTGCCTGTTCACCCCGCTATCATCCAGAAGGCAAGGTCAGTACAGGTGCATCAAAGCTGGGATTGAGAGACTGAAAAACAGCTTCTATCTCAAGGCCATCAGACTGTTAAACAGCCATCACTAACACAGAGGCTGCTGCCTACATACAGACTCAAATCATTAGCCACTTAAATAAATGGATCACTAGTCTCTTTAAATAATGTCACTTTAATAATGTTTACATATCTTACATTACTCATCTCACATGTATATACTGTATTTTATACCATCTACTGCATCTTGCCTGTGTCGTTCGGCCATCCATATATTTATATGTACATATTCTTATTCCATCCCTTAATATTTGTGTGTATTAGGTAGTTGTTGGGGAATTGTTAGCTTACTTGTTAGATATTACTGCACTGTCAGAACTAGAAGCAGAAGCATTTCGCTACACTCACATTAACATCTGCTAACCATGTGTATGTGACGAATAAAATTAGATTTGATTTAACCTGAGCCACGGTACATCCGGCTATGACCGGCCACCCCATTCAATACCAATCAGTCGATATAATCGAGAACTATGGCTGTTCAGTTGTTGTTGTTTTGTCTTTTTTCATGTTACTTTTTTCACTGTCTGATTCATGTCGCGTGATTTCTGATGATAGTTCTCGATTATATCGACTGATTGGTTGCGTATGGGGTGGGCCCGTAACCTGAACGTAACCCTTCTCAAACCGAACAGCGTCGGTGGAGCTGCAGTACCGCCAGTCCCCTCCGTGTACATGGGATGGCGTGCTTTCCAACCGGAACCCTGGCCTCTTTCGTTTTCACTCATGCTACACAGAAATGGCGGAGAATACAGTGACGGTCACTGTTGCTTACGGTAAAGTCAATCACTTTGCTTTGGATGTTGCAACTTGTTTAATGTATATTATCCCGTAAAAGGAAGACAAAGAGATGGTACTGGTAATCGGAAAGTCGGAGTCTACGGGCTGGCTGGCTACACGCAGCAGGAGATGTTAGTTAGCCAGGTAGTTGTCAGATACGTTGCTAGGTGCTTTTGAAATGCTGGTGTATTCATGTACACTAGTCTTGCTTTAAATTGTATTGGATTGCACCAAAACAGTCTTTGGGAAGCCAGATGTTAATGCGTCAGTTCACATGCTAGACGGAACTAGGAAACTCTGAATACACGTTTCCGAGATTCGTAGTTCCGACTGGCATCTGAACGCGGCACCAATACGATTTTAATTTGAATGTACTGTCTGTCGATGGGTAGGCAGGACGGTCGGTCATTAAAACTGGTGACTTTAAGACAGGTCGTGTTATGAAACACGTTCCGGTCTGTTGTAGACCCACCACCTCTCCGCGTAACGTTACCCATGCCAAAGCCCCCCGCAGGTTATTCCCTGTTCGTCCACACGAGCACGACTCTTCATTTGGACGTAAACAGAGAGGAAGTGGGTCTACAACAGACCTACGTTTGGAAGTCAGTTTAATAATTTGATATTTTGTCTCAACTGCCCCTGGTCATAATGACAACCGTCGTGGCCACTGGCACAGTACATTGAAATGGAATTGTATTTAACATCTGGCTTCCCATGGACTGTTTTTGTGCAAACCAATACAATTGAATGCAACACTAGTGTATGTTGCTAAAAGCACCGATCAGTTACTGAGAAGTGTAGCTGGCTAATAATGTCTCTGATGTAGCCGCTATATGAAAGTACTCTGCATCTAATTCACCCCCATGCAGGTTCTACGAAGCACAGCATCATGGTAACGGGGCTGGACGGGAACGAACCGATACTGAAGGACCTTTCTGATGCTCTGGTTCAGGTTACCGGGGTCCCGATGCCTGCACAGAAACTCATCTTTAAAGGTAGAGTAACAAATCAAAATGTTATGTCACATGCTTGGTAAACAACTGGTGTGGACTAACAGTGAAATGCTTGGTAAACAACAGGTGTGGACTAACAGTGAAATGCTTGGTAAACAACAGGTGTGGACTAACAGTGTAATGCTGACTGAAGGTCCTTGGTAAACAACTGGTGTGGACTAACAGTGAAATGCTTGGTAAACAACAGGTGTGGACTAACAGTGAAATGCTTGGTAAACAACAGGTGTGGACTAACAGTGAAATGCTTGGTAAACAACAGGTGTAGACTAACAGTGAAATGCTTGGTAAACAACAGGTGTAGACTAACAGTGAAATGCTTGGTAAACAACAGGTGTGGACTAACAGTGAAATGCTTGGTAAACAACAGGTGTGGACTAACAGTGAAATGACAGGGAAACAACAGGTGTGGACTAACAGTGAAATGCTTGGTAAACAACAGGTGTGGACTAACAGTGAAATGACAGGGAAACAACAGGTGTGGACTAACGGGTCCTCCCAAAAATACACAGAGAAAAAAAATGAAATAATGAGACGAGAAATAAATGCACGAGTAACAATAATTTGCCTTTACACACAGAGTACTAGTACTGAGTCAATGTGCAGAGATTGTTGTTCAGGCACCACACTGCCAGGTCTCTGACCTCTTCCCTATAGGCTGTTTTGTCGTCGGTGATCAGGCCTACCACTGTCGTGTCATCGGCTAACTTAATAATGGTTTTGGTAGTCGCGTGCGCGGCCACGCAGGCATGGGTGAACAGGGAGTACATGATGGGACTAAGGGGCCCCTGTGTTCAGGGTCAGCGTGGTGGAGGTGTTGTTGCCTACCCTCACCACCTGGCTGCGGCCCGTCAGGCAGTCCAGGATCCATTTACAGAGGGAGGTGTTTAGTCCCAGGGTCCTGAGCTTAGTGATGAGCTTGGCCTCATTAAAGGTGTAAAACATCAAGTCCATTGTTAGGCTTGACAGTTTCATAAGGAAAACAGACAGACTGGCAGCCAGACTGTTACTACAGCCTCTGCCAAGAGGTCTGGACTGTATGGCACAGGTTGTAGTATATTGCACTCACCTCTAACCACAGGGTAGCTGGTTCAAGCCCCAACATGATGCCTCTGCTGTCCTGTTGTTTCAGGGAAGTCACTGAAGGAGATGGAGGAGAGTCTGTCCAGCTTTGGAATCAAACAGGGATGTAAACTCATGATGATTGGAAAGAGGGTAAGACCTTCCTAGTTCTGCTGACTGGCACTCACACATTTGTTTTTAATCATTCGTTCCTAAAATGGTTTGAATACAGACATGTGTGTTGTCTCCTCTCAGAACAGCCCAGAG
Organism: Oncorhynchus masou masou; assembly: GCF_036934945.1. NCBI lineage: Eukaryota > Metazoa > Chordata > Actinopteri > Salmoniformes > Salmonidae > Oncorhynchus > Oncorhynchus masou. The sequence continues at coordinate 552,812 of NC_088214.1, forward strand.
GAGGAGTCTGAGCTGAAGAAGTTGAAGGACATTGAGAAGTCAGTAGAACAGACGGCTAAGAAACTGGAGAAGGTGGATGGAGAGCTGACAGGCCTGAAGAATGTATGTTCTGATACTTTATATCTACATATTATATACATTGCCTTCACCTTTTCCACATTTTTGTTGTTACAGACCCAAGTTAAAATGTATTTACTTAAGATTTTGTGACACTGATCTACACACAATACCCCATGGCAAAGTGACATTTAGTTTGTAGAATATTTTTTTAATTGATAAAAATGTTTATAGCTGAAATGTCTTGAGTCAATAATAAGCGTAAATAAGTTCAGGAGTTTTGAATGACTACCCCACCTCTGTACCCCACACATCTGTAGGCCGTCATTGTAAATAAGAATTTGTTCTTAACTGACTTGCCTAAATAAATAAAAGTTCCCTCAATCGAGGAGTGAATTTCAAGCAAAAATTCAACCACAGTGACCAGGGAGGTTTTTCAGTGCCTTGCAAAGAAGGGCACCTATTGGTAGATGTGTAAAAAATAAAATAAAAAGCAGTTATTGAATATCCCTTTGAACATGGTGAAGTTATTAACTACACATTGGATGGTGTATCAATACACCCAGTCACCACTGTTAGGTTCTAATTCACAGTAAATAACTCAAAAGGACACTGAAAGCTTAACCAAGTTTAATTCTTCCCAGAGGATCAATGCAGCTGCATTAGACAGAACATGTTTCCACCAGCACAAGTATATATATTATCCAATTTAGGCCCTCCTCCTTCTCTCCGATCTGTACATCTATTATGGTTCGACAGGAAGACGAAGTGATGGGGTAACAAACCATTGTTTCTCCCTTAAGGGGATCTGACCTCAGCCCCCTTGATGCCTAATCCAAAGATCTCCACCCGTAACCGATAACCGTTAACTTCTGATTTCAAAACCAGTCTCCATCACTCCTCAGATACTATACTTCTGAGTATACTGTGTTCCAAGTTTAACCCAGAATCTAACACTACAAAGATACAGGCGTCCTTCCTAACTCAGTTGCTAGAGATGAAGGAAACCGATCAGGGATTTCACCTTGAGGCCAATGACACAGTTACAGAGTTTAATGGCTGTGACAGGAGAAAACTAAGGATGGATCAACAACATTAGTTACTCCACAATATTAAGAGCCTGATTGACAGAGTGAAAAGAAGGATATTCCACACATGCATCCTGTTTGCAACAAGACACTAAAGTAATAGGCCATGGTTGACCTTCACCTTTCAGCAGGACAACAACCTAAAGTAATAGGCCATGGTTGACATTCACCTTTCAGCAGGACAAGACACTAAAGTAATAGGCCATGGTTGACCTTCACCTTTCAGCAGGACAACAACCTAAAGTAATAGGCCATGGTTGACCTTCACCTTTCAGCAGGACAACAACCTAAAGTAATAGGCCATGGTTGACATTCACCTTTCAGCAGGACAACAACCTAAAGTAATAGGCCATGGTTGACCTTCACCTTTCAGCAGGACAACAACCTAAAGTAATAGGCCATGGTTGACCTTCACCTTTCAGCAGGACAAGACACTAAAGTAATAGGCCATGGTTGACCTTCACCTTTCAGCAGGACAACAACCTAAAGTAATAGGCCATGGTTGACCTTCACCTTTCAGCAGGACAACAACCTAAAGTAATAGGCCATGGTTGACCTTCACCTTTCAGCAGGACAACAACCTAAAGTAATAGGCCATGGTTGACCTTCACCTTTCAGCAGGACAACAACCTAAAGTAATAGGCCATGGTTGACCTTCACCTTTCAGCAGGACAACAACCTAAAGTAATAGGCCATGGTTGACATTCACCTTTCAGCAGGACAACAACCTAAAGTAATAGGCCATGGTTGACCTTCACCTTTCAGCAGGACAAGACACTAAAGTAATAGGCCATGGTTGACATTCACCTTTCAGCAGGACAACAACCTAAAGTAATAGGCCATGGTTGACCTTCACCTTTCAGCAGGACAACAACCTAAAGTAATAGGCCATGGTTGACCTTCACCTTTCAGCAGGACAAGACACTAAAGTAATAGGCCATGGTTGACATTCACCTTTCAGCAGGACAACAACCTAAAGTAATAGGCCATGGTTGACCTTCACCTTTCAGCAGGACAAGACACTAAAGTAATAGGCCATGGTTGACCTTCACCTTTCAGCAGGACAACAACCTAAAGTAATAGGCCATGGTTGACCTTCACCTTTCAGCAGGACAAGACACTAAAGTAATAGGCCATGGTTGACATTCACCTTTCAGCAGGACAAGACACTAAAGTAATAGGCCATGGTTGACATTCACCTTTCAGCAGGACAACAACCTAAAGTAATAGGCCATGGTTGACCTTCACCTTTCAGCAGGACAAGACACTAAAGTAATAGGCCATGGTTGACCTTCACCTTTCAGCAGGACAACAACCTAAAGTAATAGGCCATGGTTGACATTCACCTTTCAGCAGGACAAGACACTAAAGTAATAGGCCATGGTTGACATTCACCTTTCAGCAGGACAAGACACTAAAGTAATAGGCCATGGTTGACATTCACCTTTCAGCAGGACAACAACCTAAAGTAATAGGCCATGGTTGACATTCACCTTTCAGCAGGACAAGACACTAAAGTAATAGGCCATGGTTGACATTCACCTTTCAGCAGGACAAGACACTAAAGTAATAGGCCATGGTTGACATTCACCTTTCAGCAGGACAAGACACTAAAGTAATAGGCCATGGTTGACATTCACCTTTCAGCAGGACAAGACACTAAAGTAATAGGCCATGGTTGACCTTCACCTTTCAGCAGGACAACAACCTAAAGTAATAGGCCATGGTTGACCTTCACCTTTCAGCAGGACAAGACACTAAAGTAATAGGCCATGGTTGACATTCACCTTTCAGCAGGACAAGACACTAAAGTAATAGGCCATGGTTGACATTCACCTTTCAGCAGGACAAGACACTAAAGTAATAGGCCATGGTTGACCTTCACCTTTCAGCAGGACAAGACACTAAAGTAATAGGCCATGGTTGACCTTCACCTTTCAGCAGGACAACAACCTAAAGTAATAGGCCATGGTTGACCTTCACCTTTCAGCAGGACAAGACACTAAAGTAATAGGCCATGGTTGACCTTCACCTTTCAGCAGGACAACAACCTAAAGTAATAGGCCATGGTTGACCTTCACCTTTCAGCAGGACAACAACCTAAAGTAATAGGCCATGGTTGACCTTCACCTTTCAGCAGGACAACAACCTAAAGTAATAGGCCATGGTTGACCTTCACCTTTCAGCAGGACAACAACCTAAAGTAATAGGCCATGGTTGACATTCACCTTTCAGCAGGACAACAACCTAAAGTAATAGGCCATGGTTGACATTCACCTTTCAGCAGGACAACAACCTAAAGTAATAGGCCATGGTTGACCTTCACCTTTCAGCAGGACAACAACCTAAAGTAATAGGCCATGGTTGACCTTCACCTTTCAGCAGGACAAGACACTAAAGTAATAGGCCATGGTTGACATTCACCTTTCAGCAGGACAACAACCTAAAGTAATAGGCCATGGTTGACCTTCACCTTTCAGCAGGACAAGACACTAAAGTAATAGGCCATGGTTGACATTCACCTTTCAGCAGGACAACAACCTAAAGTAATAGGCCATGGTTGACATTCACCTTTCAGCAGGACAACAACCTAAAGTAATAGGCCATGGTTGACCTTCACCTTTCAGCAGGACAAGACACTAAAGTAATAGGCCATGGTTGACATTCACCTTTCAGCAGGACAACAACCTAAAGTAATAGGCCATGGTTGACATTCACCTTTCAGCAGGACAACAACCTAAAGTAATAGGCCATGGTTGACATTCACCTTTCAGCAGGACAACAACCTAAAGTAATAGGCCATGGTTGACATTCACCTTTCAGCAGGACAACAACCTAAAGTAATAGGCCATGGTTGACATTCACCTTTCAGCAGGACAACAACCTAAAGTAATAGGCCATGGTTGACATTCACCTTTCAGCAGGACAACAACCTAAAGTAATAGGCCATGGTTGACATTCACCTTTCAGCAGGACAACAACCTAAAGTAATAGGCCATGGTTGACATTCACCTTTCAGCAGGACAACAACCTAAAGTAATAGGCCATGGTTGACATTCACCTTTCAGCAGGACAACAACCTAAAGTAATAGGCCATGGTTGACATTCACCTTTCAGCAGGACAACAACCTAAAGTAATAGGCCATGGTTGACATTCACCTTTCAGCAGGACAACAACCTAAAGTAATAGGCCATGGTTGACATTCACCTTTCAGCAGGACAACAACCTAAAGTAATAGGCCATGGTTGACATTCACCTTTCAGCAGGACAACAACCTAAAGTAATAGGCCATGGTTGACATTCACCTTTCAGCAGGACAACAACCTAAAGTAATAGGCCATGGTTGACATTCACCTTTCAGCAGGACAACAACCTAAAGTAATAGGCCATGGTTGACATTCACCTTTCAGCAGGACAACAACCTAAAGTAATAGGCCATGGTTGACATTCACCTTTCAGCAGGACAACAACCTAAAGTAATAGGCCATGGTTGACATTCACCTTTCAGCAGGACAACAACCTAAAGTAATAGGCCATGGTTGACATTCACCTTTCAGCAGGACAACAACCTAAAGTAATAGGCCATGGTTGACATTCACCTTTCAGCAGGACAACAACCTAAAGTAATAGGCCATGGTTGACATTCACCTTTCAGCAGGACAACAACCTAAAGTAATAGGCCATGGTTGACATTCACCTTTCAGCAGGACAACAACCTAAAGTAATAGGCCATGGTTGACCTTCACCTTTCAGCAGGACAACAACCTAAAGTAATAGGCCATGGTTGACCTTCACCTTTCAGCAGGACAACAACCTAAAGTAATAGGCCATGGTTGACATTCACCTTTCAGCAGGACAACAACCTAAAGTAATAGGCCATGGTTGACCTTCACCTTTCAGCAGGACAACAACCTAAAGTAATAGGCCATGGTTGACATTCACCTTTCAGCAGGACAACAACCTAAAGTAATAGGCCATGGTTGACCTTCACCTTTCAGCAGGACAACAACCTAAAGTAATAGGCCATGGTTGACCTTCACCTTTCAGCAGGACAACAACCTAAAGTAATAGTCCATGGTTGACCTTCACCTTTCAGCAGGACAACAACCTAAAGTAATAGGCCATGGTTGACCTTCACCTTTCAGCAGGACAACAACCTAAAGTAATAGGCCATGGTTGACATTCACCTTTCAGCAGGACAACAACCTAAAGTAATAGGCCATGGTTGACCTTCACCTTTCAGCAGGACAACAACCTAAAGTAATAGGCCATGGTTGACATTCACCTTTCAGCAGGACAACAACCTAAAGTAATAGGCCATGGTTGACCTTCACCTTTCAGCAGGACAACAACCTAAAGTAATAGGCCAAGGTTGACATTCACCTTTCAGCAGGACAACAACCTAAAGTAATAGGCCATGGTTGACATTCACCTTTCAGCAGGACAAGACACTAAAGTAATAGGCCATGGTTGACCTTCACCTTTCAGCAGGACAACAACCTAAAGTAATAGGCCATGGTTGACCTTCACCTTTCAGCAGGACAACAACCTAAAGTAATAGGCCATGGTTGACATTCACCTTTCAGCAGGACAAGACACTAAAGTAATAGGCCATGGTTGACCTTCACCTTTCAGCAGGACAAGACACTAAAGTAATAGGCCATGGTTGACCTTCACCTTTCAGCAGGACAACAACCTAAAGTAATAGGCCATGGTTGACCTTCACCTTTCAGCAGGACAACAACCTAAAGTAATAGGCCATATGGTTGACATTCACCTTTCAGCAGGACAAGACACTAAAGTAATAGGCCATGGTTGACCTTCACCTTTCAGCAGGACAAGACACTAAAGTAATAGGCCATGGTTGACCTTCACCTTTCAGCAGGACAACAACCTAAAGTAATAGGCCATGGTTGACCTTCACCTTTCAGCAGGACAACAACCTAAAGTAATAGGCCATGGTTGACCTTCACCTTTCAGCAGGACAACAACCTAAAGTAATAGGCCATGGTTGACATTCACCTTTCAGCAGGACAACAACCTAAAGTAATAGGCCATGGTTGACATTCACCTTTCAGCAGGACAAGACACTAAAGTAATAGGCCATGGTTGACCTTCACCTTTCAGCAGGACAACAACCTAAAGTAATAGGCCATGGTTGACATTCACCTTTCAGCAGGACAACAACCTAAAGTAATAGGCCATGGTTGACATTCACCTTTCAGCAGGACAACAACCTAAAGTAATAGGCCATGGTTGACATTCACCTTTCAGCAGGACAACAACCTAAAGTAATAGGCCATGGTTGACCTTCACCTTTCAGCAGGACAACAACCTAAAGTAATAGGCCATGGTTGACATTCACCTTTCAGCAGGACAACAACCTAAAGTAATAGGCCATGGTTGACCTTCACCTTTCAGCAGGACAAGACACTAAAGTAATAGGCCATGGTTGACATTCACCTTTCAGCAGGACAAGACACTAAAGTAATAGGCCATGGTTGACATTCACCTTTCAGCAGGACAAGACACTAAAGTAATAGGCCATGGTTGACCTTCACCTTTCAGCAGGACAAGACACTAAAGTAATAGGCCATGGTTGACATTCACCTTTCAGCAGGACAAGACACTAAAGTAATAGGCCATGGTTGACATTCACCTTTCAGCAGGACAAGACGCTAAAGTAATAGGCCATGGTTGACCTTCACCTTTCAGCAGGACAAGACACTAAAGTAATAGGCCATGGTTGACCTTCACCTTTCAGCAGGACAAGACACTAAAGTAATAGGCCATGGTTGACATTCACCTTTCAGCAGGACAAGACACTAAAGTAATAGGCCATGGTTGACCTTCACCTTTCAGCAGGACAACAACCTAAAGTAATAGGCCATGGTTGACCTTCACCTTTCAGCAGGACAAGACACTAAAGTAATAGGCCATGGTTGACCTTCACCTTTCAGCAGGACAAGACACTAAAGTAATAGGCCATGGTTGACCTTCACCTTTCAGCAGGACAACAACCTAAAGTAATAGGCCATGGTTGACCTTCACCTTTCAGCAGGACAACAACCTAAAGTAATAGGCCATGGTTGACATTCACCTTTCAGCAGGACAACAACCTAAAGTAATAGGCCATGGTTGACATTCACCTTTCAGCAGGACAACAACCTAAAGTAATAGGCCATGGTTGACATTCACCTTTCAGCAGGACAAGACACTAAAGTAATAGGCCATGGTTGACCTTCACCTTTCAGCAGGACAACAACCTAAAGTAATAGGCCATGGTTGACATTCACCTTTCAGCAGGACAACAACCTAAAGTAACAGGCCATGGTTGACATTCACCTTTCAGCAGGACAACAACCTAAAGTAATAGGCCATGGTTGACATTCACCTTTCAGCAGGACAACAACCTAAAGTAATAGGCCATGGTTGACCTTCACCTTTCAGCAGGACAACAACCTAAAGTAATAGGCCATGGTTGACATTCACCTTTCAGCAGGACAACAACCTAAAGTAATAGGCCATGGTTGACCTTCACCTTTCAGCAGGACAAGACACTAAAGTAATAGGCCATGGTTGACATTCACCTTTCAGCAGGACAAGACACTAAAGTAATAGGCCATGGTTGACATTCACCTTTCAGCAGGACAAGACACTAAAGTAATAGGCCATGGTTGACCTTCACCTTTCAGCAGGACAAGACACTAAAGTAATAGGCCATGGTTGACATTCACCTTTCAGCAGGACAAGACACTAAAGTAATAGGCCATGGTTGACATTCACCTTTCAGCAGGACAAGACACTAAAGTAATAGGCCATGGTTGACCTTCACCTTTCAGCAGGACAAGACACTAAAGTAATAGGCCATGGTTGACCTTCACCTTTCAGCAGGACAAGACACTAAAGTAATAGGCCATGGTTGACATTCACCTTTCAGCAGGACAAGACACTAAAGTAATAGGCCATGGTTGACCTTCACCTTTCAGCAGGACAACAACCTAAAGTAATAGGCCATGGTTGACCTTCACCTTTCAGCAGGACAAGACACTAAAGTAATAGGCCATGGTTGACCTTCACCTTTCAGCAGGACAACAACCTAAAGTAATAGGCCATGGTTGACCTTCACCTTTCAGCAGGACAAGACACTAAAGTAATAGGCCATGGTTGACCTTCACCTTTCAGCAGGACAAGACACTAAAGTAATAGGCCATGGTTGACCTTCACCTTTCAGCAGGACAACAACCTAAAGTAATAGGCCATGGTTGACCTTCACCTTTCAGCAGGACAACAACCTAAAGTAATAGGCCATGGTTGACATTCACCTTTCAGCAGGACAACAACCTAAAGTAATAGGCCATGGTTGACATTCACCTTTCAGCAGGACAACAACCTAAAGTAATAGGCCATGGTTGACATTCACCTTTCAGCAGGACAAGACACTAAAGTAATAGGCCATGGTTGACCTTCACCTTTCAGCAGGACAACAACCTAAAGTAATAGGCCATGGTTGACATTCACCTTTCAGCAGGACAACAACCTAAAGTAATAGGCCATGGTTGACATTCACCTTTCAGCAGGACAACAACCTAAAGTAATAGGCCATGGTTGACATTCACCTTTCAGCAGGACAACAACCTAAAGTAATAGGCCATGGTTGACCTTCACCTTTCAGCAGGACAACAACCTAAAGTAATAGGCCATGGTTGACATTCACCTTTCAGCAGGACAACAACCTAAAGTAATAGGCCATGGTTGACCTTCACCTTTCAGCAGGACAAGACACTAAAGTAATAGGCCATGGTTGACATTCACCTTTCAGCAGGACAAGACACTAAAGTAATAGGCCATGGTTGACATTCACCTTTCAGCAGGACAAGACACTAAAGTAATAGGCCATGGTTGACATTCACCTTTCAGCAGGACAAGACACTAAAGTAATAGGCCATGGTTGACATTCACCTTTCAGCAGGACAAGACACTAAAGTAATAGGCCATGGTTGACATTCACCTTTCAGCAGGACAAGACACTAAAGTAATAGGCCATGGTTGACCTTCACCTTTCAGCAGGACAAGACACTAAAGTAATAGGCCATGGTTGACCTTCACCTTTCAGCAGGACAAGACACTAAAGTAAAGGCCATGGTTGACATTCACCTTTAGGACAAGACACTAAAGTAATAGGCCATGGTTGACCTTCACCTTTCAGCAGGACAACAACCTAAAGTAATAGGCCATGGTTGACCTTCACCTTTCAGCAGGACAAGACACTAAAGTAATAGGCCATGGTTGACCTTCACCTTTCAGCAGGACAACAACCTAAAGTAATAGGCCATGGTTGACCTTCACCTTTCAGCAGGACAACAACCTAAAGTAATAGGCCATGGTTGACATTCACCTTTCAGCAGGACAAGACACTAAAGTAATAGGCCATGGTTGACCTTCACCTTTCAGCAGGACAAGACACTAAAGTAATAGGCCATGGTTGACCTTCACCTTTCAGCAGGACAACAACCTAAAGTAATAGGCCATGGTTGACCTTCACCTTTCAGCAGGACAACAACCTAAAGTAATAGGCCATGGTTGACATTCACCTTTCAGCAGGACAACAACCTAAAGTAATAGGCCATGGTTGACATTCACCTTTCAGCAGGACAACAACCTAAAGTAATAGGCCATGGTTGACATTCACCTTTCAGCAGGACAAGACACTAAAGTAATAGGCCATGGTTGACCTTCACCTTTCAGCAGGACAACAACCTAAAGTAATAGGCCATGGTTGACATTCACCTTTCAGCAGGACAACAACCTAAAGTAATAGGCCATGGTTGACATTCACCTTTCAGCAGGACAACAACCTAAAGTAATAGGCCATGGTTGACATTCACCTTTCAGCAGGACAACAACCTAAAGTAATAGGCCATGGTTGACCTTCACCTTTCAGCAGGACAACAACCTAAAGTAATAGGCCATGGTTGACATTCACCTTTCAGCAGGACAACAACCTAAAGTAATAGGCCATGGTTGACCTTCACCTTTCAGCAGGACAAGACACTAAAGTAATAGGCCATGGTTGACATTCACCTTTCAGCAGGACAAGACACTAAAGTAATAGGCCATGGTTGACATTCACCTTTCAGCAGGACAAGACACTAAAGTAATAGGCCATGGTTGACCTTCACCTTTCAGCAGGACAAGACACTAAAGTAATAGGCCATGGTTGACATTCACCTTTCAGCAGGACAAGACACTAAAGTAATAGGCCATGGTTGACATTCACCTTTCAGCAGGACAAGACACTAAAGTAATAGGCCATGGTTGACCTTCACCTTTCAGCAGGACAAGACACTAAAGTAATAGGCCATGGTTGACCTTCACCTTTCAGCAGGACAAGACACTAAAGTAATAGGCCATGGTTGACATTCACCTTTCAGCAGGACAAGACACTAAAGTAATAGGCCATGGTTGACCTTCACCTTTCAGCAGGACAAGACACTAAAGTAATAGGCCATGGTTGACCTTCACCTTTCAGCAGGACAAGACACTAAAGTAATAGGCCATGGTTGACATTCACCTTTCAGCAGGACAAGACACTAAAGTAATAGGCCATGGTTGACATTCACCTTTCAGCAGGACAAGACACTAAAGTAATAGGCCATGGTTGACCTTCACCTTTCAGCAGGACAAGACACTAAAGTAATAGGCCATGGTTGACCTTCACCTTTCAGCAGGACAAGACACTAAAGTAATAGGCCATGGTTGACATTCACCTTTCAGCAGGACAACAACCTAAAGTAATAGGCCATGGTTGACATTCACCTTTCAGCAGGACAACAACCTAAAGTAATAGGCCATGGTTGACATTCACCTTTCAGCAGGACAAGACACTAAAGTAATAGGCCATGGTTGACATTCACCTTTCAGCAGGACAACAACCTAAAGTAATAGGCCATGGTTGACATTCACCTTTCAGCAGGACAAGACACTAAAGTAATAGGCCATGGTTGACATTCACCTTTCAGCAGGACAACAACCTAAAGTAATAGGCCATGGTTGACATTCACCTTTCAGCAGGACAACAACCTAAAGTAATAGGCCATGGTTGACATTCACCTTTCAGCAGGACAAGACACTAAAGTAATAGGCCATGGTTGACATTCACCTTTCAGCAGGACAACAACCTAAAGTAATAGGCCATGGTTGACATTCACCTTTCAGCAGGACAACAACCTAAAGTAATAGGCCATGGTTGACATTCACCTTTCAGCAGGACAACAACCTAAAGTAATAGGCCATGGTTGACATTCACCTTTCAGCAGGACAAGACACTAAAGTAATAGGCCATGGTTGACATTCACCTTTCAGCAGGACAACAACCTAAAGTAATAGGCCATGGTTGACCTTCACCTTTCAGCAGGACAAGACACTAAAGTAATAGGCCATGGTTGACATTCACCTTTCAGCAGGACAAGACACTAAAGTAATAGGCCATGGTTGACATTCACCTTTCAGCAGGACAACAACCTAAAGTAATAGGCCATGGTTGACCTTCACCTTTCAGCAGGACAAGACACTAAAGTAATAGGCCATGGTTGACATTCACCTTTCAGCAGGACAACAACCTAAAGTAATAGGCCATGGTTGACATTCACCTTTCAGCAGGACAACAACCTAAAGTAATAGGCCATGGTTGACCTTCACCTTTCAGCAGGACAAGACACTAAAGTAATAGGCCATGGTTGACCTTCACCTTTCAGCAGGACAACAACCTAAAGTAATAGGCCATGGTTGACATTCACCTTTCAGCAGGACAACAACCTAAAGTAATAGGCCAAGGTTGACCTTCACCTTTCAGCAGGACAAGACACTAAAGTAATAGGCCATGGTTGACCTTCACCTTTCAGCAGGTCAAGACACTAAAGTAATAGGCCATGGTTGACATTCACCTTTCAGCAGGACAAGACACTAAAGTAATAGGCCATGGTTGACATTCACCTTTCAGCAGGACAAGACACTAAAGTAATAGGCCATGGTTGACATTCACCTTTCAGCAGGACAACAACCTAAAGTAATAGGCCATGGTTGACCTTCACCTTTCAGCAGGACAACAACCTAAAGTAATAGGCCATGGTTGACATTCACCTTTCAGCAGGACAACAACCTAAAGTAATAGGCCATGGTTGACCTTCACCTTTCAGCAGGACAAGACACTAAAGTAATAGGCCATGGTTGACATTCACCTTTCAGCAGGACAAGACACTAAAGTAATAGGCCATGGTTGACATTCACCTTTCAGCAGGACAAGACACTAAAGTAATAGGCCATGGTTGACCTTCACCTTTCAGCAGGACAAGACACTAAAGTAATAGGCCATGGTTGACATTCACCTTTCAGCAGGACAAGACACTAAAGTAATAGGCCATGGTTGACATTCACCTTTCAGCAGGACAAGACACTAAAGTAATAGGCCATGGTTGACATTCACCTTTCAGCAGGACAAGACACTAAAGTAATAGGCCATGGTTGACCTTCACCTTTCAGCAGGACAAGACACTAAAGTAATAGGCCATGGTTGACATTCACCTTTCAGCAGGACAAGACACTAAAGTAATAGGCCATGGTTGACCTTCACCTTTCAGCAGGACAACAACCTAAAGTAATAGGCCATGGTTGACCTTCACCTTTCAGCAGGACAAGACACTAAAGTAATAGGCCATGGTTGACCTTCACCTTTCAGCAGGACAACAACCTAAAGTAATAGGCCATGGTTGACCTTCACCTTTCAGCAGGACAACAACCTAAAGTAATAGGCCATGGTTGACATTCACCTTTCAGCAGGACAAGACACTAAAGTAATAGGCCATGGTTGACCTTCACCTTTCAGCAGGACAAGACACTAAAGTAATAGGCCATGGTTGACCTTCATCTTTCAGCAGGACAACAACCTAAAGTAATAGGCCATGGTTGACCTTCACCTTTCAGCAGGACAACAACCTAAAGTAATAGGCCATGGTTGACATTCACCTTTCAGCAGGACAACAACCTAAAGTAATAGGCCATGGTTGACATTCACCTTTCAGCAGGACAACAACCTAAAGTAATAGGCCATGGTTGACATTCACCTTTCAGCAGGACAAGACACTAAAGTAATAGGCCATGGTTGACATTCACCTTTCAGCAGGACAACAACCTAAAGTAATAGGCCATGGTTGACATTCACCTTTCAGCAGGACAACAACCTAAAGTAATAGGCCATGGTTGACATTCACCTTTCAGCAGGACAACAACCTAAAGTAATAGGCCATGGTTGACATTCACCTTTCAGCAGGACAACAACCTAAAGTAATAGGCCATGGTTGACCTTCACCTTTCAGCAGGACAACAACCTAAAGTAATAGGCCATGGTTGACATTCACCTTTCAGCAGGACAACAACCTAAAGTAATAGGCCATGGTTGACCTTCACCTTTCAGCAGGACAAGACACTAAAGTAATAGGCCATGGTTGACATTCACCTTTCAGCAGGACAAGACACTAAAGTAATAGGCCATGGTTGACATTCACCTTTCAGCAGGACAAGACACTAAAGTAATAGGCCATGGTTGACCTTCACCTTTCAGCAGGACAAGACACTAAAGTAATAGGCCATGGTTGACATTCACCTTTCAGCAGGACAAGACACTAAAGTAATAGGCCATGGTTGACATTCACCTTTCAGCAGGACAAGACACTAAAGTAATAGGCCATGGTTGACCTTCACCTTTCAGCAGGACAAGACACTAAAGTAATAGGCCATGGTTGACCTTCACCTTTCAGCAGGACAAGACACTAAAGTAATAGGCCATGGTTGACATTCACCTTTCAGCAGGACAAGACACTAAAGTAATAGGCCATGGTTGACATTCACCTTTCAGCAGGACAAGACACTAAAGTAATAGGCCATGGTTGACCTTCACCTTTCAGCAGGACAAGACACTAAAGTAATAGGCCATGGTTGACATTCACCTTTCAGCAGGACAAGACACTAAAGTAATAGGCCATGGTTGACATTCACCTTTCAGCAGGACAAGACACTAAAGTAATAGGCCATGGTTGACCTTCACCTTTCAGCAGGACAAGACACTAAAGTAATAGGCCATGGTTGACCTTCACCTTTCAGCAGGACAAGACACTAAAGTAATAGGCCATGGTTGACATTCACCTTTCAGCAGGACAAGACACTAAAGTAATAGGCCATGGTTGACCTTCACCTTTCAGCAGGACAACAACCTAAAGTAATAGGCCATGGTTGACCTTCACCTTTCAGCAGGACAAGACACTAAAGTAATAGGCCATGGTTGACATTCACCTTTCAGCAGGACAACAACCTAAAGTAATAGGCCATGGTTGACCTTCACCTTTCAGCAGGACAACAACCTAAAGTAATAGGCCATGGTTGACATTCACCTTTCAGCAGGACAAGACACTAAAGTAATAGGCCATGGTTGACCTTCACCTTTCAGCAGGACAAGACACTAAAGTAATAGGCCATGGTTGACCTTCACCTTTCAGCAGGACAACAACCTAAAGTAATAGGCCATGGTTGACCTTCACCTTTCAGCAGGACAACAACCTAAAGTAATAGGCCATGGTTGACATTCACCTTTCAGCAGGACAACAACCTAAAGTAATAGGCCATGGTTGACATTCACCTTTCAGCAGGACAACAACCTAAAGTAATAGGCCATGGTTGACATTCACCTTTCAGCAGGACAAGACACTAAAGTAATAGGCCATGGTTGACATTCACCTTTCAGCAGGACAACAACCTAAAGTAATAGGCCATGGTTGACATTCACCTTTCAGCAGGACAACAACCTAAAGTAATAGGCCATGGTTGACATTCACCTTTCAGCAGGACAACAACCTAAAGTAATAGGCCATGGTTGACATTCACCTTTCAGCAGGACAACAACCTAAAGTAATAGGCCATGGTTGACCTTCACCTTTCAGCAGGACAACAACCTAAAGTAATAGGCCATGGTTGACATTCACCTTTCAGCAGGACAACAACCTAAAGTAATAGGCCATGGTTGACCTTCACCTTTCAGCAGGACAAGACACTAAAGTAATAGGCCATGGTTGACATTCACCTTTCAGCAGGACAAGACACTAAAGTAATAGGCCATGGTTGACATTCACCTTTCAGCAGGACAAGACACTAAAGTAATAGGCCATGGTTGACCTTCACCTTTCAGCAGGACAAGACACTAAAGTAATAGGCCATGGTTGACATTCACCTTTCAGCAGGACAAGACACTAAAGTAATAGGCCATGGTTGACATTCACCTTTCAGCAGGACAAGACACTAAAGTAATAGGCCATGGTTGACCTTCACCTTTCAGCAGGACAAGACACTAAAGTAATAGGCCATGGTTGACCTTCACCTTTCAGCAGGACAAGACACTAAAGTAATAGGCCATGGTTGACATTCACCTTTCAGCAGGACAAGACACTAAAGTAATAGGCCATGGTTGACCTTCACCTTTCAGCAGGACAAGACACTAAAGTAATAGGCCATGGTTGACCTTCACCTTTCAGCAGGACAAGACACTAAAGTAATAGGCCATGGTTGACATTCACCTTTCAGCAGGACAAGACACTAAAGTAATAGGCCATGGTTGACATTCACCTTTCAGCAGGACAACAACACTAAAGTAATAGGCCATGGTTGACCTTCACCTTTCAGCAGGACAAGACACTAAAGTAATAGGCCATGGTTGACCTTCACCTTTCAGCAGGACAAGACACTAAAGTAATAGGCCATGGTTGACATTCACCTTTCAGCAGGACAACAACCTAAAGTAATAGGCCATGGTTGACATTCACCTTTCAGCAGGACAACAACCTAAAGTAATAGGCCATGGTTGACATTCACCTTTCAGCAGGACAAGACCTAAAGTAATAGGCCATGGTTGACATTCACCTTTCAGCAGGACAACAACACTAAAGTAATAGGCCATGGTTGACATTCACCTTTCAGCAGGACAACAACCTAAAGTAATAGGCCATGGTTGACATTCACCTTTCAGCAGGACAACAACCTAAAGTAATAGGCCATGGTTGACATTCACCTTTCAGCAGGACAAGACACTAAAGTAATAGGCCATGGTTGACATTCACCTTTCAGCAGGACAAGACACTAAAGTAATAGGCCATGGTTGACATTCACCTTTCAGCAGGACAACAACCTAAAGTAATAGGCCATGGTTGACATTCACCTTTCAGCAGGACAAGACACTAAAGTAATAGGCCATGGTTGACCTTCACCTTTCAGCAGGACAACAACCTAAAGTAATAGGCCATGGTTGACATTCACCTTTCAGCAGGACAACAACCTAAAGTAATAGGCCATGGTTGACATTCACCTTTCAGCAGGACAACAACCTAAAGTAATAGGCCATGGTTGACATTCACCTTTCAGCAGGACAACAACCTAAAGTAATAGGCCATGGTTGACATTCACCTTTCAGCAGGACAACAACCTAAAGTAATAGGCCATGGTTGACATTCACCTTTCAGCAGGACAACAACCTAAAGTAATAGGCCATGGTTGACCTTCACCTTTCAGCAGGACAAGACACTAAAGTAATAGGCCATGGTTGACATTCACCTTTCAGCAGGACAAGACACTAAAGTAATAGGCCATGGTTGACATT
The DNA here is from genome assembly GCF_036934945.1 of Oncorhynchus masou masou. NCBI lineage: Eukaryota > Metazoa > Chordata > Actinopteri > Salmoniformes > Salmonidae > Oncorhynchus > Oncorhynchus masou. Next base: position 569,655 of record NC_088214.1, read on the forward strand.
CACCTTTCAGCAGGACAAGACACTAAAGTAATAGGCCATGGTTGACCTTCACCTTTCAGCAGGACAAGACACTAAAGTAATAGGCCATGGTTGACATTCACCTTTCAGCAGGACAAGACACTAAAGTAATAGGCCATGGTTGACATTCACCTTTCAGCAGGACAAGACACTAAAGTAATAGGCCATGGTTGACCTTCACCTTTCAGCAGGACAAGACACTAAAGTAATAGGCCATGGTTGACATTCACCTTTCAGCAGGACAAGACACTAAAGTAATAGGCCATGGTTGACATTCACCTTTCAGCAGGACAAGACACTAAAGTAATAGGCCATGGTTGACCTTCACCTTTCAGCAGGACAAGACACTAAAGTAATAGGCCATGGTTGACCTTCACCTTTCAGCAGGACAAGACACTAAAGTAATAGGCCATGGTTGACATTCACCTTTCAGCAGGACAAGACACTAAAGTAATAGGCCATGGTTGACATTCACCTTTCAGCAGGACAAGACACTAAAGTAATAGGCCATGGTTGACCTTCACCTTTCAGCAGGACAAGACACTAAAGTAATAGGCCATGGTTGACCTTCACCTTTCAGCAGGACAAGACACTAAAGTAATAGGCCATGGTTGACATTCACCTTTCAGCAGGACAACAACCTAAAGTAATAGGCCATGGTTGACATTCACCTTTCAGCAGGACAACAACCTAAAGTAATAGGCCATGGTTGACATTCACCTTTCAGCAGGACAAGACACTAAAGTAATAGGCCATGGTTGACATTCACCTTTCAGCAGGACAACAACCTAAAGTAATAGGCCATGGTTGACATTCACCTTTCAGCAGGACAAGACACTAAAGTAATAGGCCATGGTTGACATTCACCTTTCAGCAGGACAACAACCTAAAGTAATAGGCCATGGTTGACATTCACCTTTCAGCAGGACAACAACCTAAAGTAATAGGCCATGGTTGACATTCACCTTTCAGCAGGACAACAACCTAAAGTAATAGGCCATGGTTGACATTCACCTTTCAGCAGGACAACAACCTAAAGTAATAGGCCATGGTTGACATTCACCTTTCAGCAGGACAACAACCTAAAGTAATAGGCCATGGTTGACATTCACCTTTCAGCAGGACAAGACACTAAAGTAATAGGCCATGGTTGACATTCACCTTTCAGCAGGACAACAACCTAAAGTAATAGGCCATGGTTGACCTTCACCTTTCAGCAGGACAAGACACTAAAGTAATAGGCCATGGTTGACATTCACCTTTCAGCAGGACAAGACACTAAAGTAATAGGCCATGGTTGACATTCACCTTTCAGCAGGACAACAACTAAAGTAATAGGCCATGGTTGACCTTCACCTTTCAGCAGGACAAGACACTAAAGTAATAGGCCATGGTTGACATTCACCTTTCAGCAGGACAACAACCTAAAGTAATAGGCCATGGTTGACATTCACCTTTCAGCAGGACAAGACACTAAAGTAATAGGCCATGGTTGACCTTCACCTTTCAGCAGGACAACAACCTAAAGTAATAGGCCATGGTTGACATTCACCTTTCAGCAGGACAACAACCTAAAGTAATAGGCCAAGGTTGACCTTCACCTTTCAGCAGGACAAGACACTAAAGTAATAGGCCATGGTTGACCTTCACCTTTCAGCAGGACAAGACACTAAAGTAATAGGCCATGGTTGACATTCACCTTTCAGCAGGACAAGACACTAAAGTAATAGGCCATGGTTGACATTCACCTTTCAGCAGGACAAGACACTAAAGTAATAGGCCATGGTTGACATTCACCTTTCAGCAGGACAACAACCTAAAGTAATAGGCCATGGTTGACATTCACCTTTCAGCAGGACAAGACACTAAAGTAATAGGCCATGGTTGACATTCACCTTTCAGCAGGACAAGACACTAAAGTAATAGGCCATGGTTGACATTCACCTTTCAGCAGGACAAGACACTAAAGTAATAGGCCATGGTTGACATTCACCTTTCAGCAGGACAACAACCTAAAGTAATAGGCCATGGTTGACATTCACCTTTCAGCAGGACAAGACACTAAAGTAATAGGCCATGGTTGACATTCACCTTTCAGCAGGACAAGACACTAAAGTAATAGGCCATGGTTGACATTCACCTTTCAGCAGGACAACAACCTAAAGTAATAGGCCATGGTTGACATTCACCTTTCAGCAGGACAACAACCTAAAGTAATAGGCCATGGTTGACATTCACCTTTCAGCAGGACAAGACACTAAAGTAATAGGCCATGGTTGACATTCACCTTTCAGCAGGACAACAACCTAAAGTAATAGGCCATGGTTGACATTCACCTTTCAGCAGGACAAGACACTAAAGTAATTGGCCATGGTTGACATTCACCTTTCAGCAGGACAAGACACTAAAGTAATAGGCCATGGTTGACATTCACCTTTCAGCAGGACAAGACACTAAAGTAATAGGCCATGGTTGACATTCACCTTTCAGCAGGACAAGACACTAAAGTAATAGGCCATGGTTGACATTCACCTTTCAGCAGGACAACAACCTAAAGTAATAGGCCATGGTTGACATTCACCTTTCAGCAGGACAAGACACTAAAGTAATAGGCCATGGTTGACATTCACCTTTCAGCAGGACAAGACACTAAAGTAATAGGCCATGGTTGACATTCACCTTTCAGCAGGACAACAACCTAAAGTAATAGGCCATGGTTGACATTCACCTTTCAGCAGGACAACAACCTAAAGTAATAGGCCATGGTTGACATTCACCTTTCAGCAGGACAAGACACTAAAGTAATAGGCCATGGTTGACATTCACCTTTCAGCAGGACAACAACCTAAAGTAATAGGCCATGGTTGACATTCACCTTTCAGCAGGACAAGACACTAAAGTAATAGGCCATGGTTGACATTCACCTTTCAGCAGGACAAGACACTAAAGTAATAGGCCATGGTTGACATTCACCTTTCAGCAGGACAAGACACTAAAGTAATAGGCCATGGTTGACATTCACCTTTCAGCAGGACAAGACACTAAAGTAATAGGCCATGGTTGACATTCACCTTTCAGCAGGACAACAACCTAAAGTAATAGGCCATGGTTGACATTCACCTTTCAGCAGGACAACAACCTAAAGTAATAGGCCATGGTTGACATTCACCTTTCAGCAGGACAAGACACTAAAGTAATAGGCCATGGTTGACATTCACCTTTCAGCAGGACAACAACCTAAAGTAATAGGCCATGGTTGACATTCACCTTTCAGCAGGACAAGACACTAAAGTAATAGGCCATGGTTGACATTCACCTTTCAGCAGGACAACAACCTAAAGTAATAGGCCATGGTTGACATTCACCTTTCAGCAGGACAAGACACTAAAGTAATAGGCCATGGTTGACATTCACCTTTCAGCAGGACAACAACCTAAAGTAATAGGCCATGGTTGACATTCACCTTTCAGCAGGACAAGACACTAAAGTAATAGGCCATGGTTGACATTCACCTTTCAGCAGGACAACAACCTAAAGTAATAGGCCATGACATTCACCTTTGACCTTTCAGCAGGACAAGACACTAAAGTAATTGGCCATGGTTGACATTCACCTTTCAGCAGGACAAGACACTAAAGTAATAGGCCATGGTTGACATTCACCTTTCAGCAGGACAAGACACTAAAGTAATAGGCCATGGTTGACATTCACCTTTCAGCAGGACAAGACACTAAAGTAATAGGCCATGGTTGACATTCACCTTTCAGCAGGACAACAACCTAAAGTAATAGGCCATGGTTGACATTCACCTTTCAGCAGGACAACAACCTAAAGTAATAGGCCATGGTTGACATTCACCTTTCAGCAGGACAAGACACTAAAGTAATAGGCCATGGTTGACATTCACCTTTCAGCAGGACAACAACCTAAAGTAATAGGCCATGGTTGACATTCACCTTTCAGCAGGACAAGACACTAAAGTAATAGGCCATGGTTGACATTCACCTTTCAGCAGGACAAGACACTAAAGTAATAGGCCATGGTTGACATTCACCTTTCAGCAGGACAAGACACTAAAGTAATAGGCCATGGTTGACATTCACCTTTCAGCAGGACAAGACACTAAAGTAATAGGCCATGGTTGACATTCACCTTTCAGCAGGACAAGACACTAAAGTAATAGGCCATGGTTGACATTCACCTTTCAGCAGGACAACAACCTAAAGTAATAGGCCATGGTTGACATTCACCTTTCAGCAGGACAACATGGTTGAATTCACCTAAAGTAATAGGCCATGGTTGACATTCACCTTTCAGCAGGACAAGACACTAAAGTAATAGGCCATGGTTGACATTCACCTTTCAGCAGGACAACAACCTAAAGTAATAGGCCATGGTTGACATTCACCTTTCAGCAGGACAAGACACTAAAGTAATAGGCCATGGTTGACATTCACCTTTCAGCAGGACAACAACCTAAAGTAATAGGCCATGGTTGACATTCACCTTTCAGCAGGACAAGACACTAAAGTAATAGGCCATGGTTGACATTCACCTTTCAGCAGGACAACAACCTAAAGTAATAGGCCATGGTTGACATTCACCTTTCAGCAGGACAAGACACTAAAGTAATAGGCCATGGTTGACATTCACCTTTCAGCAGGACAACAACCTAAAAGACAAATCTACACTGGAGTTGCTTATCAAATCAAATGTACTTGTCACATACACATGGTTAGCAGATGTTAATATGAGTGTAGTGAAATGCTTGTGCTTCTAGTTCCGACAATGCAGTAATAACCAACGAGTTATCTAACTAACAATTCCTAAACTACTGTCTTATACACAGTGTAAGGGGATAAAGAATATGTACATAAGGATATATGAATGAATGATGGTACAGAGCAGCATAGGCAAGATACAGTAGATGGTATCGAGTACAGTATATACATATGAGATGAGTATGTAAACAAAGTGGCATAGTTAAAGTGGCTAGTGATACATGTATTACATAAAGATGCAGTAGATGATATAGAGTACAGTATATACATATGAGATGAGTAATGTAGGGTATGTAAACATTATATTAAGCAGCATTGTTTAAAGTTGCTAGTGATATATTTTTGCATACATTTCCATTATTAAAGTGGCTGGAGTTGAGTCAGTGTGTTGGCAGCAGCTACTCTATGTTAGTGGTGGCTGTTTAACAGTCTGATGGCCTTGAGATAGAAACTTTTTCAGTCTCTCGGTCCCAGCTTTGATGCACCTGTACTGACCTCGCCTTCTGGATGATAGCGGGGTGAACAGGCAGTGGCTCGGGTGGTTGTTGTCCTTGATGATCTTTATGGCTTTCCTGTAACATCGGGTGGTGTAGGTGTCCTGGAGGGCAGGTAGTTTGCCCCCGGTGATGCGTTGTGCAGACCTCATGGAATGTTCCTGAGTGGCCTAGTTATAGTTTTGACATAAATCAGCTATAAAAACATATGGCAAGACTTGAATGATCAGCAATCAACTTGTCAGAGTTTGAAGAATTTAAATATGAATGGGCAAATATTGTAAAATCCAGGTGTGCAAAGTTCTTAGAGACTCACCCAGAAAGACTCACAGCTGTAATCACTCTTAGAGACTTACCCAGAAAGACTCACAGCTGTAATCACTCTTAGAGACTTACCCAGAAAGACTCACAGCTGTAATCACTGCAAAAAGGTGATTCTACAAAGTAAATGAAATATTTCTGTATTTAATTTTGAATACATTTCTAAAAACACGTTTTCACTTTGTCATTATAGGGTATTATGTGTAGAAAAAAAGATTGAATCCATTCAGGCTGAAACACAATGTGGAATAAGTCTAGTGAGTAAGAATACTTTCCGAAGGCCCATGTGAATGTATACTAGGACTGTGATGATATACTAGGACTGTGATGATATACTAGGACTGTGATGATATACTAGGACTGTGATGATATACTAGGACTGTGATGATATACTAGGACTGTGATGATATACTAGGACTGTGATGATATACTAGGACTGTGATGATATACTAGGACTGTGATGATATACTAGGACTGTGATGATATACTAGGACTGTGATGATATACTAGGACTGTGATGATATACTAGGACTGTGATGATATACTAGGACTGTGATGATATACTAGGACTGTGATGATATACTAGGACTGTGATGATATACTAGGACTGTGATGATATACTAGGACTGTGATGATATACTAGGACTGTGATGATATACTAGGACTGTGATGATATACTAGGACTGTGATGATATACTAGGACTGTGATGATATACTAGGACTGTGATGATATACTAGGACTGTGATGATATACTAGGACTGTGATGATATACTAGGACTGTGATGATATACTAGGACTGTGATGATATACTAGGACTGTGATGATATACTAGGACTGTGATGATATACTAGGACTGTGATGATATACTAGGACTGTGATGATATACTAGGACTGTGATGATATACTAGGACTGTGATGATATACTAGGACTGTGATGATATACTAGGACTGTGATGATATACTAGGACTGTGATGATATACTAGGACTGTGATGATATACTAGGACTGTGATGATATACTAGGACTGTGATGATATACTAGGACTGTGATGATATACTAGGACTGTGATGATATACTAGGACTGTGATGATATACTAGGACTGTGATGATATACTAGGACTGTGATGATATACTAGGACTGTGATGATATACTAGGACTGTGATGATATACTAGGACTGTGATGATATACTAGGACTGTGATGATATACTAGGACTGTGATGATATACTAGGACTGTGATGATATACTAGGACTGTGATGATATACTAGGACTGTGATGATATACTAGGACTGTGATGATATACTAGGACTGTGATGATATACTAGGACTGTGATGATATACTAGGACTGTGATGATATACTAGGACTGTGATGATATACTAGGACTGTGATGATATACTAGGACTGTGATGATATACTAGGACTGTGATGATATACTAGGACTGTGATGATATACTAGGACTGTGATGATATACTAGGACTGTGATGATATACTAGGACTGTGATGATATACTAGGACTGTGATGATATACTAGGACTGTGATGATATACTAGGACTGTGATGATATACTAGGACTGTGATGATATACTAGGACTGTGATGATATACTAGGACTGTGATGATATACTAGGACTGTGATGATATACTAGGACTGTGATGATATACTAGGACTGTGATGATATACTAGGACTGTGATGATATACTAGGACTGTGATGATATACTAGGACTGTGATGATATACTAGGACTGTGATGATATACTAGGACTGTGATGATATACTAGGACTGTGATGATATACTAGGACTGTGATGATATACTAGGACTGTGATGATATACTAGGACTGTGATGATATACTAGGACTGTGATGATATACTAGGACTGTGATGATATACTAGGACTGTGATGATATACTAGGACTGTGATGATATACTAGGACTGTGATGATATACTAGGACTGTGATGATATACTAGGACTGTGATGATATACTAGGACTGTGATGATATACTAGGACTGTGATGATATACTAGGACTGTGATGATATACTAGGACTGTGATGATATACTAGGACTGTGATGATATACTAGGACTGTGATGATATACTAGGACTGTGATGATATACTAGGACTGTGATGATATACTAGGACTGTGATGATATACTAGGACTGTGATGATATACTAGGACTGTGATGATATACTAGGACTGTGATGATATACTAGGACTGTGATGATATACTAGGACTGTGATGATATACTAGGACTGTGATGATATACTAGGACTGTGATGATATACTAGGACTGTGATGATATACTAGGACTGTGATGATATACTAGGACTGTGATGATATACTAGGACTGCGATGATATACTAGGACTGCGATGATATACTAGGACTGTGATGATATACTAGGACTGTGATGATATACTAGGACTGTGATGATATACTAGGACTGTGATGATATACTAGGACTGTGATGATATACTAGGACTGTGATGATATACTAGGACTGTGATGATATACTAGGACTGTGATGATATACTAGGACTGTGATGATATACTAGGACTGTGATGATATACTAGGACTGTGATGATATACTAGGACTGTGATGATATACTAGGACTGTGATGATATACTAGGACTGTGATGATATACTAGGACTGTGATGATATACTAGGACTGTGATGATATACTAGGACTGTGATGATATACTAGGACTGTGATGATATACTAGGACTGTGATGATATACTAGGACTGTGATGATATACTAGGACTGTGATGATATACTAGGACTGTGATGATATACTAGGACTGTGATGATATACTAGGACTGTGATGATATACTAGGACTGTGATGATATACTAGGACTGTGATGATATACTAGGACTGTGATGATATACTAGGACTGTGATGATATACTAGGACTGTGATGATATACTAGGACTGTGATGATATACTAGGACTGTGATGATATACTAGGACTGTGATGATATACTAGGACTGTGATGATATACTAGGACTGTGATGATATACTAGGACTGTGATGATATACTAGGACTGTGATGATATACTAGGACTGTGATGATATACTAGGACTGTGATGATATACTAGGACTGTGATGATATACTAGGACTGTGATGATATACTAGGACTGTGATGATATACTAGGACTGTGATGATATACTAGGACTGTGATGATATACTAGGACTGTGATGATATACTAGGACTGTGATGATATACTAGGACTGTGATGATATACTAGGACTGTGATGATATACTAGGACTGTGATGATATACTAGGACTGTGATGATATACTAGGACTGTGATGATATACTAGGACTGTGATGATATACTAGGACTGTGATGATATACTAGGACTGTGATGATATACTAGGACTGTGATGATATACTAGGACTGTGATGATATACTAGGACTGTGATGATATACTAGGACTGTGATGATATACTAGGACTGTGATGATATACTAGGACTGTGATGATATACTAGGACTGTGATGATATACTAGGACTGTGATGATATACTAGGACTGTGATGATATACTAGGACTGTGATGATATACTAGGACTGTGATGATATACTAGGACTGTGATGATATACTAGGACTGTGATGATATACTAGGACTGTGATGATATACTAGGACTGTGATGATATACTAGGACTGTGATGATATACTAGGACTGTGATGATATACTAGGACTGTGATGATATACTAGGACTGTGATGATATACTAGGACTGTGATGATATACTAGGACTGTGATGATATACTAGGACTGTGATGATATACTAGGACTGTGATGATATACTAGGACTGTGATGATATACTAGGACTGTGATGATATACTAGGACTGTGATGATATACTAGGACTGTGATGATATACTAGGACTGTGATGATATACTAGGACTGTGATGATATACTAGGACTGTGATGATATACTAGGACTGTGATGATATACTAGGACTGTGATGATATACTAGGACTGTGATGATATACTAGGACTGTGATGATATACTAGGACTGTGATGATATACTAGGACTGTGATGATATACTAGGACTGTGATGATATACTAGGACTGTGATGATATACTAGGACTGTGATGATATACTAGGACTGTGATGATATACTAGGACTGTGATGATATACTAGGACTGTGATGATATACTAGGACTGTGATGATATACTAGGACTGTGATGATATACTAGGACTGTGATGATATACTAGGACTGTGATGATATACTAGGACTGTGATGATATACTAGGACTGTGATGATATACTAGGACTGTGATGATATACTAGGACTGTGATGATATACTAGGACTGTGATGATATACTAGGACTGTGATGATATACTAGGACTGTGATGATATACTAGGACTGTGATGATATACTAGGACTGACTGTGATGATATACTAGGACTGTGATGATATACTAGGACTGTGATGATATACTAGGACTGTGATGATATACTAGGACTGTGATGATATACTAGGACTGTGATGATATACTAGGACTGTGATGATATACTAGGACTGTGATGATATACTAGGACTGTGATGATATACTAGGACTGTGATGATATACTAGGACTGTGATGATATACTAGGACTGTGATGATATACTAGGACTGTGATGATATACTAGGACTGTGATGATATACTAGGACTGTGATGATATACTAGGACTGTGATGATATACTAGGACTGTGATGATATACTAGGACTGTGATGATATACTAGGACTGTGATGATATACTAGGACTGTGATGATATACTAGGACTGTGATGATATACTAGGACTGTGATGATATACTAGGACTGTGATGATATACTAGGACTGTGATGATATACTAGGACTGTGATGATATACTAGGACTGTGATGATATACTAGGACTGTGATGATATACTAGGACTGTGATGATATACTAGGACTGTGATGATATACTAGGACTGTGATGATATACTAGGACTGTGATGATATACTAGGACTGTGATGATATACTAGGACTGTGATGATATACTAGGACTGTGATGATATACTAGGACTGTGATGATATACTAGGACTGTGATGATATACTAGGACTGTGATGATATACTAGGACTGTGATGATATACTAGGACTGTGATGATATACTAGGACTGTGATGATATACTAGGACTGTGATGATATACTAGGACTGTGATGATATACTAGGACTGTGATGATATACTAGGACTGTGATGATATACTAGGACTGTGATGATATACTAGGACTGCGATGATATACTAGGACTGCGATGATACTAAAGCAGGAAGCACACAACTCTTTATATGTCAAATATTGTGTGCTATAGCCTAGAAAATAAATACATGTGACTCTAGGATGTTTGTTTCCTAAACAAGTTAAATCCGCATCGTGTTATGTGTCCTTGCCACAATACTAAGGAGTATTGCGTTACAGGGACTGAGACCCAGCAGAAGTGTTATAACAGATAATGCCCGGAGAGAGTGAAGCAAGAGGCTGCACTTGTCAGCATCCACACAGTATCTACACATGTACACAGGAGTTAGCTTTTCTTTGCACTTTCCTGTTACTGTTGTTCTATAGGGGTTCCTAGCTAAAGACCTGCAGGCTGAGGCACTGGGGAGACTGGACCAACGAGTGAAGGTGGCATCTGAACAGTTCATGAAGATTCTAGAGCAGGTGGACTCTATGGTAACACAGCCCTAACCCTCCTACACCTAGTGCTGGTCCCCTTAACCCTCCTACACCTAGTGCTGGTCCCCTTAACCCTCCTACACTTAACCCTCCTACACCTAGTGCTGGTCCCCTTAACCCTCCTACACTTAACCCTCCTAGGACTGAGTGCTGGTATACTTAACCCTCCTACACCTAGTGCTGGTCCCCTTAACCCTCCTACACCTAGTGCTGGTCCTGTGATAACCCTCCTACACTTAACCCTGATACACTAGTGCTGGTCCCCTTAACCCTCCTACACCTAGTGCTGGTCCCCTTAACCCTCCTACACTGTGACTGGTCCCCTTAACCCTCCTACACTTAGTACTGGTATACTTAACCCTCCTGACAGATAGTACTGGTCCCCTTAACCCTCCTACACTTAGTACTGGTCCCCTTAACCCTCCTACACTAGTACTGGTCCCCTTAACCCTCCTACACTTAGTACTGGTCCCCTTAACCCTCCTACACTTAACCCTCCTACACCTAGTGCTGGTCCCCTTAACCCTCCTACACTTAACCCTCCTACACCTAGTGCTGGTCCCCTTAACCCTCCTACACTTAACCCTCCTACACCTAGTGCTGGTGATTAACCCTCCTACACTTAACCCTCCTACACTTAGTACTGGTCCCCTTAACCCTCCTACACTTAACCCTCCTACACCTAGTGCTGGTCCCCTTAACCCTCCTACACTTAACCCTCCTACACCTAGTACTGGTCCCCTTAACCCTCCTACACTTAACCCTCCTACACTTAGTACTGGTCCCCTTAACCCTCCTACACCTAGTGCTGGTCCCCTTAACCCTCCTACACTTAACCCTCCTACACCTAGTGCTGGTCCCCTTAACCCTGATATACTAGTGCTGGTCCCCTTAACCCTCCTACACCTAGTGCTGGTCCCCTTAACCCTCCTACACTTAACCCTCCTACACCTAGTGCTGGTCCCCTTAATCCTACACCTAGTGCTGGTCCCCTTAACCCTCCTACATATACTGGTCCCCTTAACCCTCCTACACTTAGTACTGGTCCCCTTAACCCTCCTACAGTTAGTACTGGTCCCCTTAACCCTCCTACACTTAGTACTGGTCCCCTTAACCCTCCTACACTTAGTACTGGTCCCCTTAACCCTCCTACACTTAGTACTGGTCCCCTTAACCCTCCTACACTTAACCCTCCTACACCTAGTGCTGGTCCCCTTAACCCTCCTACACTTAACCCTCCTACACCTAGTGCTGGTGATTAATCCTACACTTAACCCTCCTACACCTAGTGCTGGTCCCCTTAACCCTCCTACACTTGATCCTACACTTAGTACTGGTCCCCTTAACCCTCCTACACTTAACCCTCCTACACCTAGTGCTGGTCCCCTTAACCCTCCTACACTTGATGATACACTTAGTACTGGTCCCCTTAACCCTCCTACACTTAACCCTGATACACCTAGTGCTGGTGATTAACCCTCCTACACTTAACCCTCCTACACTTAACCCTCCTACACCTTGTGCTGGTCCCCTTAACCCTCCTACACTTAGTACTGGTCCCCATAACCCTCCTACATTTAGTTCTGGTCCCCTTAATGATACACTTAGTACTGGTCCCCATAACCCTCCTACATTTAGTACTGGTCCCCTTAACCCTCCTACACTTAGTTCTGGTCCCTTAACCCTCCTACACTTAGTACTGGTCCCCTTAACCCTCCTACACTTAGTACTGGTCCCCTTAACCCTCCTACACTTAGTTCTGGTCCCATTAACCCTCCTACACTTAGTTCTGGTCCCCCTAACCCTCCTACACTTAGTTCTGGTGCCCCTAACCCTCCTACACTTAGTTCTGGTCCCCCTAACCCTACTACACTTAGTTCCGGTCCCCCTAGCCCTCCTACACGTTGTATTGGTCCCCCTAACCCTCCTACACTAGGACTGGTTCCCCTAACCCTCCTACACTTAGTTCTGGTCCCCCTAACCCTCCTACACTTAGTACTGGTGATTAACCCTCCTACACTTAGTACTGGTCCCCTTAACCCTCCTACACTTAGTTCTGGTGATAATCCTACACTTAGTACTGGTCCCCTTAATCCTACACTTAGTACTGGTTCCCCTAACCCTCCTACACTTAGTTCTGGTCCCCCTAACCCTCCTACACTTAGTACTGGTCCCCTTAACCCTCCTACACTTAGTACTGGTCCCATTAACCCTCCTACACTTAGTTCTGGTCCCCTTAACCCTCCTACACTTAGTTCTGGTGATTAACCCTCCTACACTTAGTTCTGTCCCATTAACCCTCCTACACTTAGTACTGGTCCCCTTAACCCTCCTACACTTAGTACTGGTCCCCTTAACCCTCCTACACTTAGTACTGGTCCCCTTAACCCTCCTACACTTAGTACTGGTCCCCTTAACCCTCCTACACTTAGTTCTGGTCCGTTTAACCTCCTACACTAGTACTGGTCCCATTAACCCTCCTACACTTAGTTCTGGTCCCATTAACCCTCCTACACTTAGTACTGGTCCCCTTAACCCTCCTACACTTAGTACTGGTCCCATTAACCCTCCTACACTTAGTACTGGTCCCATTAACCCTCCTACACTTAGTACTGGTCCCATTAACCCTCCTACACTTAGTACTGGTCCCCTTAACCCTCCTACACTTAGTACTGGTCCCCTTAACCCTCCTACACTTAGTACTGGTCCCATTAACCCTCCTACACTTAGTACTGGTCCCCTTAACCCTCCTACACTTAGTTCTGGTCCCCTTAACCCTCCTTTAGTACTGTCCAATTAACCCTCCTACACTTAGTACTGGTCCCCTTAACCCTCCTACACCTAGTGCTGGTCCCCTTAACCCTCCTAAACACTTAACCCTCCTACACTTAGTACTGGTCCCCTTAACCCTCCTACACTTAACCCTCCTACACCTAGTGCTGGTCCCCTTAACCCTCCTACACTTAACCCTCCTACACCTAGTACTGGTCCCCTTAACCCTCCTACACCTAGTGCTGGTCCCCTTAACCCTCCTACACCTAGTGCTGGTCCCCTTAACCCTCCTACACTTAACCCTCCTACACCTAGTGCTGGTCCCCTTAACCCTCCTACACTTAGTACTGGTCCCCTTAACCCTCCTACACCTAGTGCTGGTCCCCTTAACCCTCCTACACCTAGTGCTGGTCCCCTTAACCCTCCTACACTTAACCCTCCTACACCTAGTACTGGTCCCCTTAACCCTCCTACACTTAGTTCCGGTCCCCCTAACCCTCCTACACTTAGTACTGGTCCCCTTAACCCTCCTACACTTAACCCTCCTACACTAGTACTGGTCCCCTTAACCCTCCTACACTTAACCCTCCTACACCTAGTGCTGGTCCCCTTAACCCTCCTACACTTAGTTCTGGTCCCCTTAACCCTCCTACACTTAGTACTGGTCCCCTTAACCCTCCTACACTTAGTACTGGTCCCCTTAACCCTCCTACACTAGTACTGGTCCCCTTAACCCTCCTACACTTAGTACTGGTCCCCTTAACCCTCCTACACTTAGTACTGGTCCCCTTAACCCTCCTACACTTAGTTCTGGTCCCCTTAACCCTCCTACACCTGTTCCCCTTAACCCTCCTACACTTAGTACTGGTCCCCTTAACCCTCCTACACCTCGTACTGGTCCCCCTAACCCTCCTACACTTAGTACTGGTCCCCTTAACCCTCCTACACTTAACTGGTCCCCTTAACCCTCCTACACTTAGTTCCGGTCCCCCTAACCCTCCTACACTTAGTACTGGTCCCCTTAACCATCCTACACTTAGTTCTGGTCCCCTTAACCCTCCTACACTTAGTACTGGTCCCCTTAACCCTCCTACACTTAGTACTGGTCCCCCTAACCCTCCTACACTTAGTACTGGTCCCCCTAACCCTCCTACACTTAGTTCTGTTCCCCTTAACCCTCCTACAGTAATTTAGGCCTGCTCCTAAAGCAGGTGGACTCTATGGTAACACAACCTTATTAACAAGCACATGTAGTTCTGGTCAGGTGGACTGGTCATACAGCTTGGTTGAGTAGAGAATCCCTAGCGCTGGTCTTATCACAGCTTGGTTGAGTAGAGAATCCCTAGCTGCTGGTCTTATCACAGCTTGGTTGAGTAGAGAATCCCTAGCTGCTGCTCTTATCACAGCTTGGTTGAGTAGAGAATCCCTAGCTGCTGCTCTTATCACAGCTTGGTTGAGTAGAGAATCCCTAGCTGCTGGTCTAATCACAGCTTGGTTGAGTAGAGAATCCCTAGCTGCTGCTCTTATCACAGCTTGGTTGAGTAGAGAATCCCTAGCTGCTGCTCTTATCACAGCTTGGTTGAGTAGAGAATCCCTAGCTGCTGCTCTTATCACAGCTTGGTTGAGTAGAGAATCCCTAGCTGCTGGTCTTATCACAGCTTGGTTGAGTAGAGAATCCCTAGCTGCTGGTCTTATCACAGCTTGGTTGAGTAGAGAATCCCTAGCTGCTGCTCTTATCACAGCTTGGTTGAGTAGAGAATCCCTAGCTGCTGGTCTTATCACAGCTTGGTTAAGTAGAGAATCCCTAGCTGCTGCTCTTATCACAGCTTGGTTGAGTAGAGAATCCCTAGCTGCTGCTCTTATCACAGCTTGGTTGAGTAGAGAATCCCTAGCTGCTGGTCTTATCACAGCTTGGTTGAGTAGAGAATCCCTAGCTGCTGGTCTAATCACAGCTTGGTTGAGTAGAGAATCCCTAGCGCTGGTCTTATCACAGCTTGGTTGAGTAGAGAATCCCTAGCTGCTGGTCTTATCACAGCTTGGTTGAGTAGAGAATCCCTAGCTGCTGGTCTTATCACAGCTTGTTTAAGTAGAGAATCCCTAGCTGCTGGTCTTATCACAGCTTGGTTAAGTAGAGAATCCCTAGCTGCTGGTCTTATCACAGCTTGGTTGAGTAGAGAATCCCTAGCTGCTGGTCTAATCACAGCTTGGTTGAGTAGAGAATCCCTAGCTGCTGGTCTTATCACAGCTTGGTTGAGTAGAGAATCCCTAGCTGCTGGTCTTATCACAGCTTGGTTGAGTAGAGAATCCCTAGCTGCTGGTCTTATCACAGCTTGGTTGAGTAGAGAATCCCTAGCTGCTGGTCTTATCACAGCTTGGTTGAGTAGAGAATCCCTAGCTGCTGGTCTTATCACAGCTTGGTTGAGTAGAGAATCCCTAGCTGCTGGTCTTATCACAGCTTGGTTGAGTAGTGAATCCCTAGCTGCTGGTCTTATCACAGCTTGGTTAAGTAGAGAATCCCTAGCTGCTGGTCTTATCACAGCGTTCTCTGTAACCACTCAAACAACTGTGTCTTGTTAACAGACTTTACCAGAGAACTTTGGTGACTGTCGGATGAAGAAAAAGGGTCTAGTAAAAACAGTTCAGGTGAGTCTGTTCATTTCTGATGAACTCTGAGTGATCAAGTAGGTCCTTTTCCACTTGAGTAATATAAAACCATGCTGTTAATAAGTTGTTACTAGTTTTTATAGGGTTACTACGATGATCTAAGAATATCCGCCATCTCCTCTTCCTCCTCCTCCAGGGATTCCTGGCTCAGTGTGACAAGATTGAAGCAGGGATTTTAGACCACTTGGCTAAGATCCAGTCTAAGAACCTGGCCCTGGCAGATTCTTAGATCTACTACTTCACAGAGATCTACTGGGTCACCATCTGGGATCTGCCGTCATGTCCATCTCTACGCTGCTCCACATCTCTGTCCCTGCCCTGGTCTCCACGCTGCTCCACATCTCTGTCCCTGCCCTGGTCTCCATGCTGCTCCATATCTCTGTCCCTGCCCTGGTCTCCACGCTGCTCCACATCTCTGTCCCTGCCCTGGTCTCCACGCTGCTCCACATCTCCGTCCCTGCCCTGGTCTCCACGCTGCTCCACATCTCTGTCCCTGCCCTGGTCTCCACGCTGCTCCACATCTCCGTCCCTGCCCTGGTCTCCACGCTGCTCCACATCTCTGTCCCTGCCCTGGTCTCCACTGAGTCACCATCTGGGATCTGGGGAAATCCATGTGATTTCGATGACCTCGATGATAGGATCCCTTATGATTTGAACAATGCCTTCCATACGTAGTCACCCATTGTAGAAGTGGTCAGAAAGTGACTTTCGGGACCTGAATGCCAAAACATCGAAGACATTAAGGTGCTCAAAGTTGACCTATTAGAATGTATGACCCATTCTGTGTCTCAACCGATGGACAACACAACCTCAGATGATGTGAAATAGGGTCTAAGCTACAACATGTAGATATGAAAAAGAGTTTACACTTAGATTATTTAATGCTTTAACATAAATTAACAATGTCCACATTTTTATTAAAACATATTTTTTTCAAGAAATTATTAAATCGGATGATAACCCTGTTTGTTAGCTCTTAAATGATATCAATCTCAACCATACATTTTTTCCAGTGATGTCTCGTGGTATGGTGGGGTATGCAAAACGGGTCGACTTTGAGGACCTTTATCTCCTGAATGTTTTGGCATTCAGGTCCCAAACGTCACTTCCTGACCTCTTCTTCCATGGGCGGAACGTTGTGTTTAAATCAAAAGGATGCTGTCAAAAAGTGATTGGCCTGGAGCAGCTCGAGGAAACCTCTAGTGGAGTCATCTCTCTCCAGGCCTGGAGCAGCTCGAGGACACCTCTAGTGGAGTCATCTCTCTCCAGGCCTGGAGCAGCTCGAGGACACCTCTAGTGGAGTCATCTCTCTCCAGGCCTGGAGCAGCTCGAGGACACCTCTAGTGGAGTCATCTCTCTCCAGGCCTGGAGCAGCTCGAGGACACCTCTAGTGGAGTCATCTCTCTCCAGGCCTGGAGCACCTGGAGGACACCTCTAGTGGAGTCATCTCTCTCCAGGCCTGGAGCACCTGGAGGACACCTCTAGTGGAGTCATCTCTCTCCAGGCCTGGAGCACCTGGAGGACACCTCTAGTGGAGTCATCTCTCTCCAGGCCTGGAGCACCTCGAGGACACCTCTAGTGGAGTCATCTCTCTCCAGGCCTGGAGCACCTGGAGGACACCTCTAGTGGAGTCATCTCTCTCCAGGCCTGGAGCACCTGGAGGACACCTCTAGTGGAGTCATCTCTCCAGGCCTGGAGCAGCTCGAGGACACCTCTAGTGGAGTCATCTCTCTCCAGGCCTGGAGCACTCTGGAGGACACCTCTAGTGGAGTCATCTCTCTCCAGGCCTGGAGCAGCTCGAGGACACCTCTAGTGGAGTCATCTCTCTCCAGGCCTGGAGCAGCTCGAGGACACCTCTAGTGGAGTCATCTCTCTCCAGGCCTGGAGCACCTCGAGGACACCTCTAGTGGAGTCATCTCTCTCCAGGCCTGGAGCAGCTCGAGGACACCTAGTGGAACCCTATTCCAACGTAGTGCTTTAGTTTGGGACAGAGACCTATGTGGGAGCCCTATCAGGCCAAAGCAAGGACACTAAATAAGGAGTGACATTTATGAGCTGTTGTAATGTATTTATTTAGCATGGCAACATGCAGCAGAGTACCCTTATACTGAGCCCTCCGTGTGTGTGCTGGGGTAGAGAAGACAACACTGACTGTTGTAGCCTTTGGTCCTCAGGGACTTGAGAAAGGGTGCTGTGTATGTAGGATATTTTAACAAAGTAAAAGAACCAAAATGAAATAATCCTTCAGACTTTGAAAATGTGTGGTGTTTGCTGATATGTGTTGCTATTACAAAGAGACTGCTGGTGACTGATTCTGTACTGCTTTCTAGTGACAGGATGTGATGTCACTAATGGTCAGTCTGACCAGTGACAGGATGTGATGTCACTAAGGGTCAGTCTGACCAGTAACAGGATGTGATGTCACTAATGATCAGTCTGACCAGTGACAGGAGGTGATGTCACTAATGGTCAGTCTGACCAGTGACAGGAGGTGATGTCACTAATGGTCAGTCTGACCAGTGACAGGATGTGATGTCACTAATGGTCAGTCTGACCAGTGACAGGATGTAATGCTGACTGCCTAGTGGAACCATGTTATAGTGTGTCATTTCAGATAAAAAGCTGTTGTGATTGTGTGATTTAAACTGTGTAGTCTGTCTGAACTAGTATCCTGTGATAATATAGTGCACTAGCCCCCAGCACCCTGTCAAAGTAGGGCACTAGCCCCCAGCACCCTGTCAAAGTAGGGCACTAGCCCCCAGCACCCTGTCAAAGTAGGGCACTAGCCCCCAGCACCCTGTCAAAGAAGGGCACTAGCCCCCAGCACCCTGTCAAAGTAGGGCACTAGCCCCCAGCACCCTGTCAAAGTAGGGCACTAGCCCCCAGCACCCTGTCAAAGTAGGGCACTAGCCCCCAGCACCCTGTCAAAGTAGGGCACTAGCCCCCAGCACCCTGTCAAAGTAGGGCACTAGCCCCCAGCACCCTGTCAAAGTAGGGCACTAGCCCCCAGCACCCTGTCAAAGTAGGGCACTAGCCCCCAGCACCCTGTCAAAGTAGGGCACTAGCCCCCAGCACCCTGTCAAAGTAGGGCACTAGCCCCCAGCACCCTGTCAAAGTAGGGCACTAGCCCCCAGCACCCTGTCAAAGTAGGGCACTAGCCCCCAGCACCCTGTCAAAGTAGGGCACTAGCCCCCAGCACCCTGTCAAAGTAGGGCACTAGCCCCCAGCACCCTGTCAAAGTAGGGCACTAGGGCAGCCCCCAGCACCCTGTCAAAGTAGGGCACTAGCCCCCAGCACCCTGTCAAAGTAGGGCACTAGCCCCCAGCACCCTGTCAAAGTAGGGCACTAGCCCCCAGCACCCTGTCAAAGTAGGGCACTAGCCCCCAGCACCCTGTCAAAGTAGGGCACTAGCCCCCAGCACCCTGTCAAAGTAGGGCACTAGCCCCCAGCACCCCTAGGGTAGCCCCCAGCAAAGTAGGGCACTAGCCCCCAGCACCCTGTCAAAGTAGGGCACTAGCCCCCAGCACCCTGTCAAAGTAGGGCACTAGCCCCCAGCACCCTGTCAAAGTAGGGCACTAGCCCCCAGCACCCTGTCAAAGTAGGGCACTAGCCCCCAGCACCCTGTCAAAGTAGGGCACTAGCCCCCAGCACCCTGTCAAAGTAGGGCACTAGCCCCCAGCACCCTGTCAAAGTAGGGCACTAGCCCCCAGCACCCTGTCAAAGTAGGGCACTAGCCCCCAGCACCCTGTCAAAGTAGGGCACTAGCCCCAGCACCCTGTCAAAGTAGGGCACTAGCCCCCAGCACCCTGTCAAAGTAGGGCACTAGCCCCCAGCACCCTGTCAAAGTAGGGCACTAGCCCCCAGCACCCTGTCAAAGTAGGGCACTAGCCCCCAGCACCCTGTCAAAGTAGGGCACTAGCCCCCAGCACCCTGTCAAAGTAGTGCACTAGCCCCCAGCACCCTGGTCAAAAGTAGGGCACTAGCCCCCAGCACTTTTTAGCTGCATTTACACAGCTGAATTCTGATCTTTTCCCCAATTTTTGACAAAATAGCTAATCTAGTTGATCAAAAGACGCATTTAGTGGGAAGAATATTAGAATTGTGTTGGCTGTGTAAACGCAGCCATATTGAATATGGTGTTTCAGATGCAGTCCAGTGTAGTCTATCCATTCTGTCAGCAGGTTAACAAATCCAACATCTGTCTTCACTTTCACTCCTTATACAGAGATTCAGGGAGTATTCAGGCCCCTTCCCCCTTTTCCACATGTTGTTACGTTACAGACTTATTCTAAAATAATTAAATCATTTCATCAATCTACACACACTACCCCATAATGACAACGCGAAAACAGGTTTTTAGAAATGTTTGCTAATTTATAAATAAAATAAAATAAGAGACAGAAATACCATATTTACATAAGTATTCAGACCCTTTGCTATGGGACCCCAAATTGAGCTCAGGTGCATCCTGTTTCCATTGATCATCCTTGAGATGTTTCTACAACTTGATTGGACATGATTTGGAAACCAAGCCATGAGGTCGAAGGAATTGTCCGTAGAACTCCGAGACAGGATAGTATTGAGGCATAGATCTGGGAATAGGTACCAAAATAATTATTCAGCATTGAACACAGTGGCCTACTTTATTCTAAATGGAGTTTGGAGCCACCAAGACTTCCTAGAGCTGTCTGCCCAGCCATCGGGGGAGAAGGGGGTGACCAAGAACCGGATGGTCATTCTGTGGAGATGGGAGAACCTTCCAGAAGGACAACTATCTCTGCAGCACTCCACCAATCAGGCCTTTATGGTAGAGTGGCCAGATGGAAGCAACTCCTCAGTAAAAGGCACATGACAGCCCACTTGGAGTTAAAGGACTAAAGGACGCTCAGACCAGGAGAAGCAAGCTCTCTGGTCTGATGAAACCAAGATTGAACTCTTTGGCCTGAGTGCCAAGCGTCACGTCTGGAAGAAACCTGGCACCATCCCTACGGTAAAGCATGGTGGTGGCAGCATCATGCTGTGGGGATGTTTTTCAGCTTCCAGGGACTGGGAGACTAGTCAGGATTGAGGGAAAGATGAACGGAGCAAAATACAGAGAGATCCTTAATGACAATCTGCTCCAGAGCACTCAGGACCTCAGACTGGGGCAAATGTTCACCTTCCAACAGGACCACGACCCTAAGCACACAACCACGACAACGCAGGAGTGGCTTCAGGACAAGTCTCTGAATGTCCTTGACTGGCCCAGCCAGAGCCCAGACTTGAACCCGATCGAACATCTCTGGAGAGACCTGAAAATATCTGTGCAGCGACGCTCCCCATCCAACCTGACAGAGCTTGAGAGGATCTGCAGAGAAGAATTGGAGAAACTCCCCAAATACATGTGTGCCAAGCTTGTAGCGTCATACCCAAGAAGACTTGAGGCTGTAATCGCTGCCAAAGATGCTTCAACAAAGTACTGAGTAAAGTGTCTGAACTACTTATGTAAATGTGATTTTTCAGTTTTGTATTTTTAATAAATGTACAAACATTTCTAAAAAACTGTTTTTGCTTTGTCCTTATGGGGTATTGTGATGTCATTATGGGGTATTGTGTGTAGATTGATGAGGGGTGACAATTAAATCCATTTTAGTATAAGGTAACGTAACATTTATGGGAAAAAGTCATGGGGTCTGAATACTTTATGCATCACATTAAATGTGAGTCATTTAGCAGACTCTCTCTCTTATCCAGAGCCACTACAGTAGTGAGTCATTTAGCAGACTCTCTTATCCAGACACTACATTAGTGAGTCATTTAGCAGACTCTCTCTCTTATCCAGAGACACTACAGTAGTGAGTCATTTAGCAGACTCTCTCTTATCCAGAGCCACTACAGTAGTGAGTATCCTGATCCAGAGCCACTACAGTAGTGAGTCATTTAACAGACTCTCTGATCCAGAGACACTACAGTAGTGAGTCATTTAGCAGACTCTCTTATCCAGACACTACATTAGTGAGTCATTTAGCAGACTCTCTTATCCAGAGACACTATAGTAGTGAGTCATTTAAAAGACTCTCTTATCCAGAGCCCAGTAGTGAGTCATTTACACTACAGTAGTAGTGAGTCATTTAGCAGGCTCTCTGATCCAGAGACACTATAGTAGTGAGTCATTTAGCAGACTCTCTCTCTTATCCAGACACTACAGTAGTGAGTCATTTAGCAGACTCTCTTATCCAGAGCAACTACAGTAGTGAGTCATTTAGCAGACTCTCTGATTCAGAGCCACAACAGTAGTGAGTCATTTAGCAGACTCACTGATCCAGAGCCACTACAGTAGTGAGTCATTTAGACTCTCTTATCCAGAGCCACAGCATTTAGCAGATTCTGAGCAGACTCTCTTATCCAGTAGTGACACTTATCCAGAGTAGTAGGGTCATTTAGCAGACTATCTTATCCAGAGACACTATAGTAGTGACTCATTTAGCAGACTCTGATCCAGACACTACAGTAGTGAGTCATTTAGCAGACTCTTGATCCAGAGACACTACAGTAGTGAGTCATTTCCAGAGCCACAGACTCTCTTATCCAGAGCCAACTCTCTGATACAGTAGTGAGTCATTTAGCAGACTCTCTTATCCAGACACTACAGTAGTGAGTCATTTAGCAGACTCTCTTATCCAGAGACACTATAGTAGTGAGTCATTTAGCAGACTCTCTCTTATCCAGAGCAACTACAGTAGTGAGTCATTTAGCAGTCTCTCTTATCCAGAGCCACTACAGTAGTGAGTCATTTAGCAGACTCTCTTATCCAGAGCCACTATAGTAGTGAGTCATTTAGCAGACTCTGATCCAGAGCCACTACAGTAGGGAGTCATTTAGCAGACTCTCTGATCCAGAGCCACTACAGTAGTGAGTCATTTAGCAGACTCTCTGATCCAGAGCCACTACAGTAGTGAGTCATTTAGCAGACTCTGATCCAGAGACACTACAGTAGTGAGTCATACTGGTCCTCCATGGGAATCAAATCCACAACCCTGGTGTTGCAAGTGCCATGCTCTGCCAACTGAGCCACACGGGACACAAATTCTATGTAATAGAATATTCACAGGCTGATTTAAAGGAATGTTCACCAACTCATTGAAAATGGCTATCAAACAACAATGGAATATCTCATCTTTAAAACTGTAGTATTTAGTTCATTTTTGCCATCAGATCAAATAATTTACCTCAACTGACTCGATGCTCTGCCATTTGTTTAGGTCAAACACAAATTATCTTTAAAAAGTAATCATTGGTGATTAAGTTATTCTGTCCCTGACCATCATGATCTTAAAGTGACGTTCTCTAACCTTAAGTTATTTAATTCAATATGTCACCTCATCATTTTGTAGCCATTACTTTAATGGCTGTCTGACAAATGTATTGGTGATTAGGAAACCAGTCTTTTTTGAAATTGGTCCGTTGCTGATGCCGTCAAGCAGACGCCAACCATATTTCAGTCGGCCCTATACTATAATAGAAATGTCTCCATAAATAGTGGAACTAGACACCATCTATAAAGGCTGGGAACCTATAAGGCTTTAATAGTTCATCTATGTACGTTGACGCTCCCATCATCGTGGGGGATGACAGGATGCAAGACAGATTTTATATATAACAATATGGCATAACTTTATGTCATAATAACTACAAATCAGTGATCGATTCCTTAAGGGATATTATAGATGAGATTAAGGAAACGAATACAGAGCAAACCCAATGAATAGTGTTTATGGCACAATTTGGGAATCATTTTCCTAGTATTTTCCAAACATTGTATATTTTTGTAAACCTGGTTAAATTGTTTGTGTTATCTGGACAACAAATAGTTTTTGAGTTATCATTGAGTTGTACCGCAAACCCCTGAGGTGCAAATTGTTGAAAATGCCAGTGAAGACACATACCTGCTGGTCCCGCGGCCTTGTGAATGTTAACCTATTTAAAGGTCTTACTCAGATCAGCTACGGAGAATGTGTTGCTTGCCTCAAAGCACATTTAGCTTGTCTGGTAGGATCGTGTCACTGGGCAGTTCACCTCTGTTTCCCTTTGTAATCCGTGATAGTTTGTTGTGCAGGTCCTCTTTGTCGATGAATTTGTCATTGTTCTGGTTGGTCATATTAACGGCTTCTTTCAAATTCTGGATCTGTGATTTTCAAAGGTTTCTGGATCTGTGATTGGAGGGGGTTCGAACATAAGGGGGTTCTGAACAGGTTGCCCTCTGGAGGGGGTTCTGAACATGTTGGAGGTTGTCATGTTGGAGGTTGCCCTCTGGAGGGGTTCTGAACATGTTGGAGGTTGCCCTCTGGATGGGGGTTCTGAACATGTTGGAGGTTGCCCTCTGGAGGGGGTTCTGAACATGTTGGAGGTTGCAATCTGGTCTGGGTTCTGAATATGTTGGAGGTTGCCCTCTGGAGGGGGTTCTGAACATGTTGGAGGTTGCCCTCTGGAGGGGTTCTGAACATGTCATGATGTTGGAGGTTGCCCTCTGGAGAGAAACCACAGGGTTCTGAACATGTTGGAGGTTGCCCTCTGGATGTTGGCAGGGTGGGGGTTCTGGGTCAGAGAAACCACAGGGTGGTCATGATGTTGGGAGGCTGTACCTTGAAACCACCTCTGGTCTGGGAGGATGTTCTGAACATGTTGGAGGTTGAAACCCCATGATGTTCTGGTCTGGGTTCTGAACATGTTGGAGGTTGCCCTCTGGAGAAACCACAGGGTTCTGAACATGTTGGATGATGTTGCCCTCTGGAGGGTGGGGGTTCTGAAACCAAGGGTGGTCATGATGTTGGAGGCTGTACCTTGAAACCCAGGGTGGTCTCTGGAGGGTGGGGGTTCTCAGAGAAACCAACATGTTGGAGATGTTGGGTCAGAGAAACCACAGGGTGGTCTGGAGGGTGGGAGGCTGTTCTGAAGGGTGGTCATGATGTTTGGAGGTTGCCACAGGGTGGTCATGATGTCTGGGAGGTTCTGAACATGTTGGTGGTTGCCCTCATGATGTTGGAGGGTGGGGGTTCTGAACATGATGTTGGAGGGTTGTCAGAGAAACCCTCTGGAGGGTGGGGGTTCTCAGAGAAACCAAGGGTGGTCATGATGTTGGAGGTTGCCCTCTGGAGGGGTTCTGATGTTGGCATGGGTACCTGGAGGTTGCCCTCTGGAGGGGTTCTGGGTCAGAGAACATGTTGAACATGTTGGATGATGTTGGCAGGGTGCCCTCTGGAGAAACCACAGGGTTCATGATGTTGGAACATCAGAGAAACCACAGGGTGATTGGAGGGTGGGAGGCTGTACCTGGGTCAGAGAAACCACAGGGTGGTCATGATGTTGTACCTGGGTCAGAGAAACCCAGGGTGGTCTGGAGGGTGGGGTGTCTGGGTCAGAGAAACCACAGGGTGGTCATGATGTTTGGAGGCTGTTGCCCTCTGGTCTGGGGTTCTCAGAGAACATGATGTTGGCAGGGTGGAGCTGTTGCCCTCTGATGTTGGGGTTCTGAAACCAACATGATGTTGGCAGGGTGGGAGGCTGTTGCCCAGGGTGGTCATGATGTTCAGGGTGGGAGGTTCTGAACATGTTGGAGGCTGTTGAAACCCAGGGTGGTCATGATGTTGGAGGGTGGGAGGGTTCTGGGTCAGAGAAAACATGTCATGATGTTGGCAGGGTGGGAGGGTACCTTGTCAGAGAAACCACAGGGTGGTCATGATGTTGGCAGGGTGGGAGGAACCTGGGTCAGAGAAACCACAGGGTGGTCTGGAGGGTGGGACATGTTGAACATGTTGGAGGCTGTACCTGCCCACAGGGTGGTCATGATGTTGGAGGGTGGGAGGGTTCTGAACATGTTTGGAGGCTGTACCTGGGTCAGAGAAACCCAGGGTGGTCATGATGTTGGCAGGGTGGGAGGTTCTGGGTCAGAGAAACCAACATGTTGGAGGCTGTACCTTCAGAGAAACCACCTCTGATGTTCTGGGAGGTTCTGAACATGATGTGGCAGGGTGGGAGCTGTTGAAACCACAGGGTGGTCATGATGTTGGAGGGTGGGAGGTTCTCAGAGAAACCAACATGATTGGCAGGGTTGTACCTGGGTCCTCTGGATGTTGGGGGTTCTGGGTCAGAGAAACCAAGGGTGGTCATGATTGGAGGGTTGCCCTCTGGTCATGATGTTCTGGGAGGTTCTGAACATGTTGGAGGTTGCCCAGGGTGGTCTGGAGGGTGGGGGTTCTGAAACCAAGGGTGGTCATGATGTTTGGAGGGTTGGGTCAGAGAAACCCTCTGGAGGGTGGGGGTTCTGAACATGATGTTGGAGGTTGCAGAGAAACCCAGGGTGGTCATGATGTTGGAGGGTGGGGGGTTCTGAAACCAACATGATGTTGGCAGGGTGGGAGGCTGTTGCCACCTCAGGGTGGTCATGATGATGACCTGGGTCAGAAACCACAGGGTGGTCATGATGTTGGCAGGGTGGGAGGCTGTACCTGGGTCAGAGAAACCACAGGGTGGTCATGATGTTGGCAGGGTGGGAGGCTGTACCTGGGTCAGAGAAACCACAGGGTGGTCATGATGTTGGCAGGGTGGGAGGCTGTACCTGGGTCAGAGAAACCACAGGGTGGTCATGATGTTGGCAGGGTGGGAGGCTGTACCTGGGTCAGAGAAACCACAGGGTGGTCATGATGTTGGCAGGGTGGGAGGCTGTACCTGGGTCAGAGAAACCACAGGGTGGTCATGATGTTGGCAGGGTGGGAGGCTGTACCTGGGTCAGAGAAACCACAGGGTGGTCATGATGTTGGCAGGGTGGGAGGTCATGATGTTGGCAGGGTGGGAGGCTGTACCTGGGTCAGAGAAACCACAGGGTGGTCATGATGTTGGCAGGGTGGGGGAGGGTCAGAGAAACCACAGGGTGGTCATGATGTTGGCAGGGTGGGAGGCTGTACCTGGGTCAGAGAAACCACAGGGTGGGATGTTGGCAGGGTGGGAGGCTGTACCTGGGTCAGAGAAACCACAGGGTGGTCATGATGTTGGCAGGGTGGGAGGGTGGGAGGAAACCACAGGGTGGTCATGATGTTGGCTGGGAGGCTGTACCTGGGTCAGAGAAACCACTGGGTGGTCATGATGTTGGCACAGGGTGGGGTGGCAGGGGGAGGCTGTACCTGGGTCAGAGAAACCACAGGGTGGTGGTCATGATGTTGGCAGGGTGGGAGCTGTACCTGTACCTGAGTCAGAGAAACCACAGGGTGGTCATGATGTTGGCAGGGTGGGAGGCTGTACCTGAGTCAGAGAAACCACAGGGTGGTCATGATGTTGGCAGGGTGGGAGGCTGTACCTGGGTCAGAGAAACCACAGGGTGGTCATGATGTTGGCAGGGTGGGAGGCTGTACCTGAAACCAGTCAGAGAAACCACAGGGTGGTCATGATGTTGGCAGGGTGGGAGGCTGTACCTGGGTCAGAGAAACCACAGGGTGGTCATGATGTTGGCAGGGTGGGAGGCTGTACCTGGGTCAGAGAAACCACAGGGTTATCAGGGTGGGATTCCGTGCATGAAGATGATTTAGAGAAACCACCTAGTAGGCTACCTGGGCAGAGAAACACAAGTCTTCTAATAAAGACAGAGACGATCAATCAGTCAAGTAGATCTGAAATCAGAAAACAAATCAAGCAAAACACTTCAAAATAAAAGTCTTCCATTTACTTATTTGATTTATTTGACCTTTTATTTAAGCAGGGAGTCACCATTGAGAACGAGATCTCTTTCACAAGGGAGTCTTGTATTGAACACTTGAACATAACAAATTGGAGTGTATTTTGGCTGTTTCAAGATGGAGTATATTTTGGCTATTTCTACTGGTTATTTGTAAATAGGTTTTCTTCCAAGGTAGGTCAATTAAATAAATGCAATCAGTACATGTTCAAAAACATAATTATTTTAAGGGGACATCGAAATGTGTATTAAACAATAATGTTAAATATAAATGAGTTGAAAGGGAATTCATGATTTGAATTTGAAAGATTCTGCATTAAATTATATCTGGAGTAACAGTTTCATTTCGGTTCCACTAGATGTCACTGTCCCCCATGCTGCGCCCAGTCAGGGGTCTGAGGGTTCAGAAACAAAAGGTTTTACGCTCTTGAAACGCATCTGTGCATTGGTAGCTGTGCTGTGCATTGTTATAAACAGTTATTACACTGGCATAGACTTTTCACTGCTATTGACCGTTATAAACACGTATTCAATTATACATTGCAGCCCTGAAAGGGATCCTGAGTGGTGCAGAGGCGTCACTACAGACCCGGGTTCAATCCCGGGCTGTATCACAACCGGCCGTGATCGGGAGTCCCATAGTGCGGCGCACATTTGGCCCAGCGTCGTCTGGGTTTGGCCGGTGTAGGCCGTCATTGTAAAATAAGAATTTGTTCTTAACTGACTTGCCTAGTTAACTAAAGGTTCAATCAGTCAACTATTATAGACTGTGGATCTTACACCATCAGGGTTGTGGGTTTGATTCACGGGGCCGCCCATACGGAAAATGGATGCACGAATGACTAAATCGCTTTGGATAAAAGCTTCTGCTAAATGGCATTTATTATTATTATTATTACATTGTTAAAACAACAGACAATGTGAAGGTATTTTGCGTTTTCAAATGAAGATTTTTGTCAATTAGGAAATCTGCACGTTTCTGTTCCATTATTACCTGATTCAAAGGCTGTGGATAGAAATAAATAAGGAAAGGGTTCAGTGGCTGCAGTTTAAAATGAGGGAGGACGCCGTTTAAAATGAGGGTGGACACAGTTGAAAATGTGGGAGGCCACAGTTTAAAATGAGGGAGGCCACAGTTTAAAATGAAGGAGGACACAGTTGAAAATGAGGGAGGCCACAGTTTAAAATGAGGGAGGACCACAGTTTAAAATGAGGGAGGCCACAGTTTAAAATGAGAGAGGCCACAGTTTAAAATGAGGGAGGCCACAGTTTAAAATGAAGTTGGACACAGTTTAAAATGAGGGAGGCCACAGTTTAAAATGAGGGAGGGCGCAGTTTAAAATGAAGTTGGACACAGTTTAAAATGAGAGAGGCCACAGTTTAAAATGAGGGAGGCCACAGTTTAAAATGAAGTTGGACACAGTTTAAAATGAGAGGCCACAGTTTAAAATGAAGTTGGACACAGGAGAGAGGACACAGTTTAAAATGAGGAGGACACAGTTTAAAATGAGGAGGCCACAGTTTAAAACGCAGTTTAAAATGAGGGGGTTTGGAGGCCACAGTTTAAAATAAAATGAAGTTGGACACAGGAGGAGGCCACAGTTTAAAATGAGGGAGGGGCGCAGTTTAAAATGAGTTTGGAGGGAGGACGCAGTTTAAAATGAGGGTGGACGCAGTTTAAAATGAGGGAGGACGCAGTTTTGATGGAGCACGCTGTTTAAAATGAGGGAGGACGCAGTTTAAAATGAGGGTGGACACAGTTTTAAAATGAGGGTGGACACAGTTTAAAATGAGGGAGGACGCAGTTTAAAATGAGGGTGGACACAGTTTTGAGGGAGGACGCAGTTTAAAATGAGGGTGGACACAGTTTAAAATGAGGGAGACCAAGTTTAAAATGAGGGTGGACACAGTTTAAAATGAGGGTGGACACAGTTTAAAATGAGGGAGGACGCAGTTTAAAATGAGGGTGGACACAGTTTAAAATGAGGGAGACCACAGTTTAAAATGAGGGTGGTCACAGTTTAAAATGAGGGAGGACAGTTTTTTTGATGAGCATAGCCTTATTTCTATTACAGCATGTTGGTGACTGCCTTATTTCATTACAGCATGTTGGTGAATCCATTCAGCATGTTGGTGACTGTCAGTTCATGTTGGTGACTGTCATTCATAATCCATTCACCCAGTTCAATGTAACATCGATAGGTTTAGGCTACTACATGACACTCACATTTTCCCTGTACCTATCATGAGGTTTTAGTAATCAAGGTGACAGACAGTGACACATTCAATACCGCCTTTCACACTCTTGCCTGCATCTACCTGATCTAGGGTGTAATCATTAGTCCAACAGTTGAAAATGAGAGTTTCTATTGGACAGATTCAGGTAAGTTTATCCCCATTTTGTTCCATTTGCTTCCGTTTATGAAACATTTTTCAGCAGAATCGGTGGAATTAATACTTTTGTATTTGTATATATTATGGCTCTTCCTGGGGTCCAGCAAAATTAAGGCAGTTTATACAATTTTAAAACATTACAATACATTCACAGCGGTCACAACACACTGTGTGCCCTCAGGCCCCCCCTACTCCACCACTACCACATATCTAAAGTACTATCTACAGTGTATCTACAGTTTCAATGAAACATGGTGAAGCCCCAAAATTGCCCTTGCTAGAAGCATGTGTTTCAGACATAAGGAAGTGGATGGCTGCAAACTTTCTACTTTTAATCTCGGACAAAACAGAGATGCTTGTTCTAGGTCCCAAGAAACAAAGAGATCTTCTGTTGAATCTGACAATTAATCTTAATGGTTGTACAGTCGTCTCAAATAAAACTGTGAAGGACCTCGGCGTTACTCTGGACCCTGATCTCTCTTTTGAAGAACATATCAAGACCATTTCAAGGACAGCTTTTGTCCATCTACGTAACATTGCTCTACTTTCCGGCTACCCGGATAAGGCACTAAATAAACTTCAGTTAGTGCTAAACACGGCTGCTACAATCCTGACTTGAATCAAAAAATTTGATCATATTACTCCAGTGCTAGCCTCTCTACACTGGCTTCAAAGCAAGGGTTGATTTCAAGGTTTTACTGCTAACCTACAAAGCATTACATGGGCTTGCTCCTACCTATTTCTCTGATTTGGTCCTGCCGTACATACCTACACATACGCTACGGTCACAAGACGCAGGCCTCCTTACTGTCCCTAGAATTTCTAAGCAAACAGCTGGAGGCAGGGCTTTCTCCTATAGAGCTCCATTTTTATGGAACGGTCTGCCTACCCATGTCAGAGACGCAAACTCGGTCTCAACCTTTAAGTCTTTACTGAAGACTCATCTCTTCAGTGGGTCATATGATTGAGTGTAGTCTGGCCCAGGAGTGGGAAGGTGAACGGAGGCTGAGTCACTGGCTTTCCACTGGGGCTCTCATGCCGTCCCTGGAAGGGGTGCGTCACCTGAGTGGGTTGATTCACTGTTGTGGTCATCCTGTCTGGGTTGGCGCCCCCCCTTGGGTTGTGCCATGGTCGAGATCTTTGTGGGCTATACTCAGCCTTGTCTCAGGATGGTAAGTTGGTGGTTGAAGATATCCCTCTCGTGGTGTGGGGGCTGTGCTTTGGCAAAGTGGGTGGGGTTATATCCTTCCTGTTTGGCCCTTTCCGAAGGTGTCCTCGGATGGGGCCACAGTGTCTCCTGACCCCTCCTGTCTCAGCCTCCAGTATTTATGCTGCAGTAGTTTGTGTGTCGGGGGGCTAGGATCAGTTTGTTATATCTGGAGTACTTCTCCTGTCCTATTCGGTGTCCTGTGTGAATCTCTCCTTCTCTCTCTCGGAGGACCTGAGCCCTAGGACCATGCCCCAGAACTACCTGACATGATGACTCCTTGCTGTCCCCAGTCCACCTGGCCATGCTGCTGCTCCAGTTTCAACTGACCTGAGCCCTAGGACCATGCCCCAGGACTACCTGACATGATGACTCCTTGCTGTCCCCAGTCCACCTGGCCGTGCTGCTGCTCCAGTTTCAACTGTTCTGCCTTATTATTATTCGACCATGCTGGTCATTTATGAACATTTGAACATCTTGGCCATATTCTGTTATAATCTCCACCCGGCACAGCCAGAAGAGGACTGGCCACCCCACATAGCCTGGTTCCTCTCTAGGTTTCTTCCAAGGTTTTGGCCTTTCTAGGGAGTTTTTCCTAGCCACCGTGCTTCTACACCTGCATTGCTTGCTGTTTGGGGTTTTAGGCTGGGTTTCTGTACAGCACTTTGAGATATCAGCTGATGTACGAAGGGCTATATAAATGAATTTGAT
Organism: Oncorhynchus masou masou; assembly: GCF_036934945.1. Taxonomy (NCBI): domain Eukaryota; kingdom Metazoa; phylum Chordata; class Actinopteri; order Salmoniformes; family Salmonidae; genus Oncorhynchus; species Oncorhynchus masou. Next base: position 602,452 of record NC_088214.1, read on the forward strand.
TTGATTTGAGTACTAAATCTGTGTGTGTGTGTGTGTGTGTGTGTGTGTGTGTGTGTGTGTGTGTGTGTGTGTGTGTGTGTGTGTGTGTGTGTGTGTGTGTGTGTGTGTGTGTCTTACATCTCATCCACAAACGCAGCAAAAAAGAGATGTCTTCTCACTGTCAACTGTTTATTTTCAGCAAACTTAACATGTAGAAAAAATTGTATGAACATAAGATTCATCAACTGAGACATAAACTGAACAAGTTCCACAGACATGTGACTAACAGAATTGGAATAATGTGTCGCTGAACAAAGGGGGGGGTCAAAATCAAAAGTGACAGTCAAAATCTGGTGTGGCCACCAGCTGCATTAAGTCCTCCAGTGCATTACATTTACATTTACATTTAAGTCATTTAGCAGACGCTCTTATCCAGAGCGACTTACAAATTGGTGAATTCACCTTCTGACATCCAGTGGAACAGCCACTTTACAATAGTGCATCTAAATCATTAAGGGGGGGGTGGTGAGAAAGATTACTTATCCTATCCTAGGTATTCCTTGAAGAGGTGGGGTTTCAGGTGTCTCCGGAAGGTGGTGATTGACTCCGCTGTCCTGGCCGTGAGGGAGTTTGTTCCACCATTGGGGGCCAGAGCAGCGAACAGTTTTGACTCCTCATGGACTGCACCAGATTTGCCAGTTCTTGCTGTGAGATGTTACCCCACTCTTCCACCAAGGCACCTGCAAGTTTCCGGACATTTCTGGGGGGACTTTCCCTAGCCCTCACCCTCCGATCCAACAGGTCCCAAACGTGCCCAATGGGATTGAGATCCGGTCTCTTCGCTGGCCATGGCAGAACACTGACATTCCTGTCTTGCAGGAAATCACGCACAGAAGGAGCAGTATGGCTGGTGGCATTATCATGCTGGAGGGTCATGTCAGGATGAGCCTGCAGGAAGGGTACCACATGAGGGAGGAGGATATCTTCCCTGTAACACACAGCGTTGAGATTGCCTGCAATGACAACAAGCTCAGTCCGATGATGCTGTGAGACACCACCCCAGACCATGACCGACCCTCCAGCACAAAACAATCCCGCTCTAGAGTACAGGCCTCGGTGTAACGCTCATTCCTTTGACGATAAACGCGAATCCGACCAGCACCCGTGGTCAGACAAAACCGCGACTCATCAGTGAAGAGCACTTTTTGCCAGTCCTATTTGGACCAGCAACGGTGGGTTTGTACCCATTAAGACAGCGCTACAGGGAGACAGGAAGGACAGCTGACGTTTTTGCCGGTGATGTCTGGTGAGGACCTGCCTTACAGCAAGTCTACAAGCCCTCAGTCCAGCCTCTCAGCCTATTGCAGAAATTCTGAGCACTGGTGGAGGGATTGTGCGTTCCTGGTGTAACTCAGGCAGTTGTTGATGCCGTCCTATACCTGTCCCGCAGGTGTGATGTATGGATGTACCAATCCTGTGCAGGTGTTGTTACACGTGGTCTGTCACTGCGAGGACGATCAGCTGTCCTTCCTGTCTCCCTGTAGCGCTGTCTTAATGGGGAAAACCGGTTGAAAGTTTCTCTCGGCTAAGTGAGCGACACTGTTTGAGCATTCCTGTAGCTTTTCCTTCCAGAATATAAAATTGTATAAAGAAGGGATTTATACTACTATCTGTACTTACTGGTGGCATAGACTCTGTTTCATCCTTCTACACTGAAATTATCCTTGCCTAACGCTTGCATCTGAAGCTGGGCTTGCAGCACAGCTATCCTCGCCGTAAGGCGATCGTTCTCATGTACAGTGCCTTGCGAAAGTATTCGGCCCCCTTGAACTTTGCGACCTTTTGCCACATTTCAGGCTTCAAACATAAAGATATAAAACTGTATTTTTTTGTGAAGAATCAACAACAAGTGAGACACAATCATGAAGTGGAACGACATTTATTGGATATTTCAAACTTTTTTAACAAATCAAAAACTGAAAAATTGGGCGTGCAAAATTATTCAGCCCCCTTAAGTTAATACTTTGTAGCGCCACCTTTTGCTGCGATTACAGCTGTAAGTCGCTTGGGGTATGTCTCTATCAGTTTTGCACATCGAGAGACTGACATTTTTTCCCATTCCTCCTTGCAAAACAGCTCGAGCTCAGTGAGGTTGGATGGAGAGCATTTGTGAACAGCAGTTTTCAGTTCTTTCCAGAGATTCTCGATTGGATTCAGGTCTGGACTTTGACTTGGCCATTCTAACACCTGGATATGTTTATTTTTGAACCATTCCATTGTAGATTTTGCTTTATGTTTTGGATCATTGTCTTGTTGGAAGACAAATCTCCGTCCCAGTCTCAGGTCTTTTGCAGACTCAGTTTTCTTCCAGAATGGTCCTGTATTTGGCTCCATCCATCTTCCCATCAATTTTAACCATCTTCCTTGTCCCTGCTGAAGAAAAGCAGGCGCAAACCATGATGCTGCCACCACCATGTTTGACAGTGGGGATGGTGTGTTCAAGGTGATGAGCTGTGTTGCTTTTACGCAAAACATAACGTTTTGCATTGTTGCCAAAAAGTTCAATTTTGGTTTCATCTGACCAGAGCACCTTCTTCCACATGTTTGGTGTGTCTCCCAGGTGGCTTGTGGCAAACTTTAAACGACACTTTTTATGGATATCTTTAAGAAATGGCTTTCTTCTTGCCACTCTTCCATAAAGGCCAGATTTGTGCAATATACGACTGATTGTTGTCCTATGGACAGAGTCTCCCACCTCAGCTGTAGATCTCTGCAGTTCATCCAGAGTGATCATGGGCCTCTTGGCTGCATCTCTGATCAGTCTTCTCCTTGTATGAGCTGAAAGTTTAGAGGGATGGCCAGGTCTTGGTAGATTTGCAGTGGTCTGATACTCCTTCCATTTCAATATTATCGCTTGCACAGTGCTCCTGGGATGTTTAAAGCTTGGGAAATCTTTTTGTATCCAAATCCGGCTTTAAACTTCTTCACAACAGTATCTCGGACCTGCCTGGTGTGTTCCTTGTTCTTCATGATGCTCTCTGCGCTTTTAACGGACCTCTGAGACTATCACAGTGCAGGTGCATTTATACGGAGACTTGATTACACACAGGTGGATTGTATTTATCATCATTAGTCATTTAGGTCAACATTGGATCATTCAGAGATCCTCACTGAACTTCTGGAGAGAGTTTGCTGCACTGAAAGTAAAGGGGCTGAATAATTTTGCACGCCCAATTTTTCAGTTTTTGAGTTGTTAAAAAAGTTTGAAATATCCAATAAATGTCGTTCCACTTCATGATTGTGTCCCACTTGTTGTTGATTCTTCACAAAAAAGCACAGTTTTATATCTTTATGTTTGAAGCCTGAAATGTGGCAAAAGGTCGCAAAGTTCAAGGGGGCTGAATACTTTCGCAAGGCACTGTATATGAGTACAGCGACTGCAATTAGAGGGCACAACTTTAACATTACTCATCATGCTAATGTTTCTACTTATCTTCGGCTGGTGGAGGTCCTGTAGAACCACGTCCAGATAAAGCATCATGTTAATGTTACTACTGGTTGGCTGGTGGAGGTCCTGACGAACCATGTCCAGATAAAGCATCATGTTAATGTTACTACTGGTTGACTGGTGGAGATCCTGTAGAACCACGTCCAGATAAAGCATCATGTTAATGTTACTACTGGTTGGCTGGTGGAGATCCTGTAGAACCATGTCCAGATAAAGCATCATGTTAATGTTACTACTGGTTGGCTGGTGGAGATCCTGTAGAACCATGTCCAGATAAAGTATCATGTTAATGTTACTACTGGTTGAGATCCTGTCCAGATGGAGATCCTGTAGAACCATGTCCAGATAAAGCATCATGTTAATGTTACTACTGGTTGGCTGGTGGAGATCCTGTAGAACCATGTCCAGATAAAGCATCATGTTAATGTTACTTGCTAACAATACTTTACATCCTGACAACTTTACATTTTTAATAACCGTTTTATATTATATTTTTTTCCTTGCTCTACTTTTTTCATTCAACTCTTTCACCCTAGATGCTTTATCTGGACATGGTTCTACAGGATCTCCACCAGCCAACAAGTAGACAACCCGCACAGCAGCATGTAAACAATTGACTGGTCTGCTGGTGCCATCATGGGCTGGCGCCCGTTCTGCCATGCTCGTTGCCTGAAGTCAGCGCCGGGACGTCTTCAGAAGTTGCCCTGGACCTCTCCGCCATTCCTGCGGTGTACCAGGACCTCCGGAAGGTGTTCAGTAAGGCTCGGGCCACTTCGCTTCCACCACACCGACCCTATGACTGCGGGATTGACATTCTCCCAGGCACCACTCTGCCCCGGGGATGACTGTACTCTTTGTCGGGTCCGGAGACCAAGGCTGTGGAGACCTACATTGAGGACTCCCTAGCCACAGTGTTCATCCATCTTTCTACCTCTCCCGCCGGGGCAGGATTCTTCTTTGTGGAGAAGAAAGACAAAACCCTGCACCCGTGCATCGACTACCGGGGACTCAACAACATCAAGGTGAAGAACCGCTACCCGCTGCCCCTCATCTCCTCAGCCTTCGAGACGCTCCAGGCGGCCACCGTGTTCTCCAAGCTGAACCTACGGAATGCCTATCACCTGGTGGGGATACGGGAAGGGAACGAGTGGAAGACTGCCTTCAACACGGCCAGCGGTCACTACGAGTATCTGGTCATGCCATTTGGCCTTACCAACGTCCCAGCTATGTTCCAGGCTCTGGTTAATGATGTTCTCGGCAACATGTTGAACTGCCTCTTCTACCTCAACGACATCCTCGTCTTCTCCCGCTCCGCCAAAGAACATGTGCTCCACGTCTGACAGGTTCTCCAACGCCTCGTGCAGAACCAGCTTTTCCTGAAAGCAGAGAAGTGCAAATTTCATATCTCCACCATTCCCTTCCTGGGTAACATCATTGCTGCAGGGAGTGAACAGATGGTGGATTGACCCCAGCCTACGTCCACGGTGCAGCTCCAGCATTTCCTGGGATTCGCCAACTTTTATCACCGATTTATCCGGGGTTACAGCACCATGGCTTCCCCCCTGTCTGCACTCACCTCTCCCAAGGTTCAGTTCACATGGTCCTCAGCTCCTAACAGGGCGTTCCGGGATCTCAAACACCGTTTCGCCACTGCTCCCATCTTGGTTCATTCTGACCCGTCCCATCAGTTCGTGGTGGAGGCCGACGCTTCGGATGTCAGAGAGGAGGCTGTCCTGTCCCAGCACTCTGCCCTGGACCTCAAGTTACACCCCTGCGCCTTCTTCTCCCATTGCCTCAACATCACGGAGAGGAATTACGATGTGGGTAATCGTGAGTTTCTCATGATGAAGATGGAGTTGGAGTGGAGGCACTGGCTGGAGGGGGCAGAACATCCGACCACAAGTACCTGAAATATCTCCGCACCACCTGGCGTCTCAATTCCAGGACAGCTGCTGCTTTTCACCCGGATCCACTTCTCCATCATAATGATCCAAGAATGTCAAGCTGGATGCGCTGTCACGCCGCTATAGCCCCCCGGCTACACCCCAGAGTCCGAGACCTGATGGCGGCACTCAGCTGGGGAATAGGGAAGCATGTTTGTGAGGCGCAGCATGCCCATGCCCAGATAACCGAATGTTTGTTCCTGACACGGTCCGCTCCTCGGTCCTGGAGTGGGCCCACTCCTCCAGGCTTGCCTGCCACCCAGGCTCCCGTTGGCCCCTAGCCTTTGTGCAACAAAGCTTTTGGTGGCCTACCACAGTTCCTGATGTCTCCTCATTCGTCGCCGCATGCATGATCTGTGCGCAGAACAAGACTCCTCGGCAAGCTCCGGCTGGTCTCCTGCAGCATCTGCCTGTCCCTCACCGTGCCTGGTCTCACATATCCCTCGACTTCGCCACAGTTCTCTCCCCCGTCTGATGGCAACACCGCCATCCTGACAGTAGTGGACCGTTTTTCCAAAACCACCCACTTCATTCCTCTCCCCAAGCTACCCTCTGCAAAAGAGACTGCCCATAACTGCAGTAGGATGGGACAGGTTGGTGATGGTGCAGTGGGGGATATTATGTTAGGAAGGTGTAGGAATATAACTGCAGTTATAACATGTTAGAACATAAATGTTTAATTAGTCTGTTTCCAAAATGGGCTAAGCACACAGACACACACTCCAGAAGACAAAGCAAGCAACACAGTGATTTCACAGGGTGAGACAGATGGTCTGTCACTTGTCATCGTATCTCCAAACACCAGAAATAGTTTCTCGTAAAATACGGCAGTTACAGAAACGTCATGTTCTTTTCTTCTCTTTCAGATCTCTGTTCCAGATAACATATCCTTTTACTTTTCTCTCCTATACTTCCTGATGTTAATCTTTATCCATTTCTGTTAACACTCATTTTACTTTACACACAAGCCCTTCTAACTTGGTATAAAAACCCAACCCTGTCTCCATGCTGCTACTGTTTATTATCTACCCTGACTGCCTAGTCACTTTACCCCTACCTACATGTACATATTACCTCAACTACCAACACTGCTGTTAATCTGTTTAATCCATTTAGACCAGGTTAGACCAGTGTACCCTCCATTTAGACCAGGTTAGACCAGTTTACCCTCAATTTAGACCAGGTTAGACCTGTTTAAACCAGGTTAGACCTGTTCACCCTCCATTTAGACCAGGTTAGACCTGTTTACCCTCCATTTAGACCAGGTTAGACCTGTTTACCTTCCATTTAGACCAGGTTAGACCTGTTAACCCTCTGTTGAGACCAGGTCAGTCCTGTTTAACCTCTGTTGAGACCAGGTTATACCTGTTTACCCTCTGTTGAGACCAGGTTATACCAGTTTACCCTCCATTTAAACCAGGTTAGACCTGATTAAACCAGGTTAGACCAGGTTACCCTCCATTTAGACCAGGTTAGACCTGTTTACCCTCCATTTAAACCAGGTTAGACCTGATTAAACCAGGTTAGACCAGGTTACCCTCCATTTAGACCAGGTTAGACCTGTTTACCCTCCATTTAGACCAGGTTAGACCTGTTTACCCTCCTTTTAAACCAGGTTAGACCTGTTTAGACCAGGTTAGACCTGTTCACCCTCCATTTAGACCAGGTTAGACCTATTTAGACCAGGTTAGACCAGTGTACCCTCCATTTAGACCAGGTTAGACCAGTGTACCCTCCATTTAGACCAGTGTCCCCTCCATTTAGACCAGGTTAGACCAGGTTACCCTCCATTTAGACCAGGTTAGACCTGTTTACCCTCCATTTAAACCAGGTTAGACCTGATTAAACCAGGTTAGACCAGGTTACCCTCCATTTAGACCAGGTTAGACCTGTTTACCCTCCATTTAGACCAGGTTAGACCTGTTTACCCTCCTTTTAAACCAGATTAGACCTGTTTAGACCAGGTTAGACCTGTTCACCCTCCATTTAGACCAGGTTAGACCTGTTTAGACCAGGTTAGACCAGTGTACCCTCCATTTAGACCAGGTTAGACCAGTGTATCCTCCATTTAGACCAGGTTAGACCAGTGTCCCCTCCATTTAGACCAGGTTAGACCAGTGTACCCTCCATTTAGACCAGGTTAGACCTGTTCACCCTCCATTTAGACCAGGTTAGACCTGTTTAGACCAGGTTAGACCAGGTTACCCTCCATTTAGACCTGGTTATACCTGTTTCCCTCAATTTAGACCAGGTTAGACCTGTTTACCCTCCATTTAGACCAGGTTAGACCTGTTTACCCTCCGTTTAGACCAGGTTAGACCTGTTTACCCTCCATTTAGATCCATTTAGACCAGGTTAGACCTGTTTACCCTCCATTTAGACCAGGTTAGACCAGTGTTACCCTCCATTTAGACCAGGTTAGACCAGTGTATCCTCCATTTAGACCAGGTTAGACCAGTGTCCCCTCCATTTAGACCAGGTTAGACCTGTTTACCCTCCATTTAGACCAGGTTAGACCAGTGTCCCCTCGATTTAGACCAGGTTAGACCTGTTTACCCTCAATTTAGACCAGGTTAGACCTGTTTAAACCAGGTTAGACCTGTTCACCCTCCATTTAGACCAGGTTAGACCTGTTCACCCTCCATTTAGACCAGGTTAGACCTGTTTACCCTCCATTTAGACCAGGTTAGACCTGTTTACCCTCCATTTAGACCAGGTTAGACCTGTTAACCCTCTGTTGAGACCAGGTCAGTCCTGTTTAACCTCTGTTGAGACCAGGTTATACCTGTTTACCCTCTGTTGAGACCAGGTTATAGACCAGTTTACCCTCCATTTAAACCAGGTTAGACCTGATTAAACCAGGTTAGACCAGGTTACCCTCCATTTAGACCAGGTTAGACCTGTTTACCCTCCATTTAAACCAGGTTAGACCTGATTAAACCAGGTTAGACCTGTTTACCCTCCATTTAGATCAGGTTAGACCTGTTTACCCTCCATTTAGACCAGGTTAGACCAGTGTACCCTCCATTTAGACCAGGTTAGACCAGTGTATCCTCCATTTAGACCAGGTTAGACCAGTGTCCCCTCCATTTAGACCAGGTTAGACCTGTTTACCCTCCATTTAGACCAGGTTAGACCAGTGTCCCCTCGATTTAGACCAGGTTAGACCAGTTTACCCTCAATTTAGACCAGGTTAGACCTGTTTAAACCAGGTTAGACCTGTTCACCCTCCATTTAGACCAGGTTAGACCTGTTTACCTGTTTACCCTCCATTTAGACCTCCATTTAGACCAGGTTAGACCTGTTTACCCTCCATTTAGACCAGGTTAGACCTGTTAACCCTCTGTTGAGACCAGGTCAGTCCTGTTTAACCTCTGTTGAGACCAGGTTATACCTGTTTACCCTCTGTTGAGACCAGGTTATACCAGTTTACCCTCCATTTAAACCAGGTTAGACCTGATTAAACCAGGTTAGACCAGGTTACCCTCCATTTAGACCAGGTTAGACCTGTTTACCCTCCATTTAAACCAGGTTAGACCTGATTAAACCAGGTTAGACCAGGTTACCCTCCATTTAGACCAGGTTAGACCTGTTTACCCTCCATTTAGACCAGGTTAGACCTGTTTACCCTCCTTTTAAACCAGGTTTAGACCAGGTTAGACCTGTTCACCCTCCATTTAGACCAGGTTAGACCTGTTTAGACCAGGTTAGACCAGTGTACCCTCCATTTAGACCAGGTTAGACCAGTGTACCCTCCATTTAGACCAGTGTCCTCCACCAGACCTGTTAGACCTCCAATTTAGACAGTTACCCTCCATTTAGACCAGGTTAGACCAGGTTACCCTCCATTTAGACCAGGTTAGACCTGTTTACCCTCCATTTAAACCAGGTTAGACCAGGTTACCCTCCATTTAGACCAGGTTAGACCTGTTTACCCTCCATTTAGACCAGGTTAGACCTGTTTACCCTCCTTTTAAACCAGGTTAGACCTGTTTAGACCAGGTTAGACCTGTTCACCCTCCATTTAGACCAGGTTAGACCTGTTTAGACCAGGTTAGACCAGTGTACCCTCCATTTAGACCAGGTTAGACCAGTGTATCCTCCATTTAGACCAGGTTAGACCAGTGTCCCCTCCATTTAGACCAGGTTAGACCAGTGTACCCTCCATTTAGACCAGGTTAGACCTGTTCACCCTCCATTTAGACCAGGTTAGACCTGTTTAGACCAGGTTAGACCAGTGTACCCTCCATTTAGACCAGGTTAGACCAGTGTACCCTCCATTTAGACCAGTTTACCCTCAATTTAGACCAGGTTAGACCTGTTTAAACCAGGTTAGACCTGTTCACCCTCCATTTAGACCATGTTAGACCTGTTTACCCTCCATTTAGACCAGGTTAGACCTGTTCACCCTCCATTTAGACCAGGTTAGACCTGTTTAGACCAGGTTAGACCAGTGTACCCTCCATTTAGACCAGGTTAGACCAGGTTACCCTCCATTTAGACCAGGTTAGACCTGTTTACCCTCCATTTAAACCAGGTTAGACCTGATTAAACCAGGTTAGACCAGGTTACCCTCCATTTAGACCAGGTTAGACCTGTTTACCCTCCATTTAGACCAGGTTAGACCTGTTTACCCTCCTTTTAAACCAGATTAGACCTGTTTAGACCAGGTTAGACCTGTTCACCCTCCATTTAGACCAGGTTAGACCTGTTTAGACCAGGTTAGACCAGTGTACCCTCCATTTAGACCAGGTTAGACCAGTGTATCCTCCATTTAGACCAGGTTAGACCAGTGTCCCCTCCATTTAGACCAGGTTAGACCAGTGTACCCTCCATTTAGACCAGGTTAGACCTGTTCACCCTCCATTTAGACCAGGTTAGACCTGTTTAGACCAGGTTAGACCAGGTTACCCTCCATTTAGACCTGGTTATACCTGTTTCCCTCAATTTAGACCAGGTTAGACCTGTTTACCCTCCATTTAGACCAGGTTAGACCTGTTTACCCTCCGTTTAGACCAGGTTAGACCTGTTTACCCTCCATTTAGATCAGGTTAGACCTGTTTACCCTCCATTTAGACCAGGTTAGACCTGTTTACCCTCCATTTAGACCAGGTTAGACCTGTTTACCCTCCGTTTAGACCAGGTTAGACCTGTTTACCCTCCATTTAGACCAGGTTAGACCTGTTTACCCTCTGTTGAGACCAGGTTAGACCTGATTACCCTCCATTTAGACCAGGTTAGACCTGTTTACCCTCCGTTTAGACCAGGTTAGACCTGTTTGCCCTCCGTTTAGACCAGGTTAGACCAGTATGCACTACCCTCGAAGCATTCATCAGTATTTATCTAATTTGACTAAACACTACAATGAAAACCCCACCAACACACACAGCCCCACACACCCTCCCCCTCTCCTCTAACCTCACAGAGTCCTTGCCAAGTTCACAAATTGAAAGCTCCCCTTGAGGGGTAGTGAAGGAGTGTACACTTCAGGGAGAAGTTGGGTGGTTCTGTGCCAAGTTCATTAACTTCCTCTTGACTGGGCGAGTTGCCAGGGCGACTGATACAATAGCCTAATATGTAAATGAGTTATTGGCCCCTGGCCTGTGATAGGTTGGGTTAGGATCAGCTGGTCTGTGGTTGGTTGGGTCAGGATCAGGTGACCTGGGCCTCATCGAGAGGGGCTCAGTTCCCTAAATCTGTATAATTAATAAACGTAATAGCTCAGCTGCTCCCTCTGCTCTGAACCCGTTCTCTTTCTCTCTCTCTCTCAATTCAATTTCAATTTAAGGGCTTTATTGGCATGGGAAACAGGTTTACATTGCCAAAGCAAGTGAAATAGATATTAAACAAAAGTGAAATAAACAGTAAAAAATGAACAGTAAACACAAAAAATGAACAGTATGCACAAAAGATTAAAGGCATTTCAAATGTCATTATGTTTATATAGAGTGTTGTAACAATGTGCAAATAGTTAAAGTACAAAAGGGAAAATATACAGCGCATCTGGAAAGTATTCAGACCCCTTCCCTTTTCCACATTTTGTTACGTTACAGATTATTCTAAAATGGATTCAAATCTAAAATCTTTTCCCTCATCAATCTACACACAATAATCTATAATGACAAGGTGAAAACAGGTTTAAAAAAAAACCAGAAATACCTTATGTTTCTACAACGTCATTGGAGGCCACATCAAATCAAATGTATTTATAAAGCCGTTCTTACATCAGCTGATGTCTCAAAGTGCCGTACAGAAACCCAGCCTAAAACCCCAAAGAGCAAGCAATGCAGGTGTAGAAGCACGGTGGCTAGAAAAAACTCCCTTGAAACCTAGAGAGGAACCAGGCTATGGGGGGTGGCCAGTCCTCTTCTGGCCAAGATGTTCAAATGTTCATAAATGACAAGCAGGGTCAAATAATAATAATCACAGTTGTTGTCGAGGGTGCAACAAGTCAGCACCTCAGGAGTAAATTTCAGTTGGCTTTTCATAGCCGATCATTCAGTGTATCTCTACCACTCCTGCTGTCTCTAGAGAGTTGAAAACAGCAGGTCTGGGACAGGTAGCACGACTGGTGAACAGGTCCGGGTTCCATAGCCGCAGGCAGAACAGTTGAAACTGGAGCAGCAGCACGGCCAGGTGGACTGGGGACAGCAAGGAGTCATCAGGCCAGGTAGTTCTGAGGCATGGACATAGGGCTCAGGTCCTCCTCCGAGAGAGAGAAAGAATTAGAGAGAGCATAATTAAATTCACACATGACACTGGATAAGACAGGAGAAATACTCCAGATATAACAGACTGACCCCAGCCCCCCGACACATAAACTACTGCAGCATAAGAACTGGAGGCTGAGACAGGAAGGGTCGGGAGACACTGTGGACACTGTCCGATGATACCCCCAGACAGGGCCAAACAGGCAGGATATAACCCCACCCACTTTGCCAAAGCACAGCCCCCACACCACTAGAGGGATATCTTCAACCACCAACATACCATCCTGAGACAAGGCCGAGTATAGCCCACAAAGATCTCCGCTACGGCACAACCCAAGGGGGGGTGCCAACCCAGACAGGAAGATCACGTCAGTGACTCAACCCACTCAAGTGACGCACCCCTCCTAGGGACGGCATGGAAGAGCACCAGTAAGCCAGTGACTCAGCCCCTGCAATAGGGTTAGAGGCAGAGAATCCCAGTGGAAAAGGGGGAACCGGCCAGGCAGAGACAGCAAGGGCGGTTCGTTGCTCCAGAGCCTTTCCGTTCACCTTCACACTCCTGGGCCAGAATACACTCAATCATAGGACCTACTGAAAAGATGAGTCTTCAGGAAAGACTTAAAGGTTGAGACCGAGTCTGCGTCTCTGACATGGGTAGGCAGACCATTCCATAAAAATGGAGCTCTATAGGAGAAAGCCCTGCCTCCTGCTGTTTGCTTAGAAATTCTAGGGACAATTAGGAGGCCTGCGTCTTGTGACCGTAGCGTACGTAGCGTAGGTATGTACGGCAGGACCAAATCAGAGAGACAGGTAGGAGCAAGCCCATGTAATGCTTTGTAGGTTAGCAGTAACACCGTGAAATCAGAGGACTGCAGTAATATGATCATTTTGTTTTGTTCTTGTCAGGATTCTAGCAGCTGTGTTTAGCACTAACTGAAGTTTATTTATTATTATTATTATTATTTGTATTTATTTGTTTATCCAGGTAGCCGGAAAGATAAGATCTAAACCAGGCCAGATCTTGTCTGTGTAGACCAATTTAGGTCTCCAATCTTTCCAAAAGAATGTGGTAATCGATGGTATCAAAAGCAGCACTAAGGTCTAGAAGCTTGAGGACAGATGCAGAGCCTTTGTCTGGTGCCATTAAAAGGTAATTTACCACTTTCACAAGTGCAGTCTCAGTGCTATGATGGGGTCTAAAACCAGACTGAAGCATTTCGTATACATTGTTTGTCTTCAGGAAGGCAGTGAGTTGCTGCGCAAATCTTTGAGGGGAATGGGAGATATGATATAGGCCAATAGTTTTTTATATTTTCTGGGTCAAGGTTTGGCTTTTTCAAGAGAGGCTTTATTACTGCCACTTTTAGTGAGTTTGGTTCACATCAGGTGGCTAGAGAGCCATTTATTATGTTCAACATAATAAAGGACCAAGCACAAGCACAGGAAGCAGCTCTTTCAGTAGTTTAGTTGGAATAGGGTCCAGTATGCAGCTTGAATGTTCAGAGGCCATGATTATTTTCATAATTGTTTCAAGAGATATAGTACTGAAACACTTGAGTGTCTCTCTTGATCCTAGGTCCTGACAGAGTTGTGCAGACTCAGGACAACTGAGCTTTGGAGGAATACGCAGATTTAAAGAGGAGTCCGTAATTTGCTTTCTGATGATCATGATTTTTTTCCTCAAAGAAGTTCATGAATTCATCACTGCTGAAGTGAAAGCCATCCTCTCTTGGGGAATGCTGCTTTTTGTATAGCTTTGCAACAAAAATGCATTTGTGAGTGTTCTTATTTTCCTCAATTAAGTTGGAAAAATAGGATGATCGAGCAGCAGTAAGGGCTCTTTGGTACGGCACAGTACTGTCTTTCCAAGCTTGTCGGTGTGGTGCCATTTCCGCTCCAATGTTCTGGAAGCTTGCGTCAGAGCTCGGGTATTTTCTGTGTACCAGGGAGCTAGTTTCTTATGACAAATCTTTTTGGTTTTTAGGGGTGCGACTGCATCTCGGGTATTACGCAAGATTGAGTTCCTCAGTTTGGTGGTTAACTGATTTGTGTCCTCTGATGTCATTGGGTAGGTGGAGGGAGTCTGGAAGGGCATCTAGGAATCTTTGGGTTATCTGAGAATTTATAGCACGGCTTTTGATGATCCTTGGTTGGGGTCTGAGGAAATGATTTCTTGCTATTGCAAGCGTAACAAAATGGTGGTCCGATAGTCCAGGATTATGAGGAAAAACATTAAGATCCACAACCCTTTTTCCATGGGACAAAAATTGGTCCAGAGTATGACTGTGACAGTGAGTGGGTCCAGAGACATGTTGGAGAAAACCCACTGAGTCGATGATGGCTCCGAAAGCCTTTTGGAGTGGGTCTGTGGACTTTTCCATGTGAATATTAAAGTCACCAAAAATTTGAATATTATTTGCAAAGACTACAATGTCAGATAGGTATTCAGGGAACTCAGTGAGGAACGCTGTATATGGCCCAGGAGGCTTGTAAACAGTAGCTATAAAAAGTGATTAGGTGAGTAAAAGTGAGTAGGCTGCATAGATTTCATGACTAGAAGCTCAAAAGACGAAAACGTCGTTTTGTTTTGTAAATTTAAATTTGCTATCATAAATGTTAGCAACACCTCCACCTTTGCGGGATCCGCGGGGGATATGGTCACTAGTGTAGCCAGGAGGAGAGGCCTCATTTAACACAGTAAATTCATCAGGCTTAAACCATGTTTCAGTCAGGCCAATCACATCAAGATTGTGATCAGTGATTAGTTCATTGTTCTAACTGCCTTGGAAGTGAGGGATCTAACATTAAGTAGCCCTATTTTGATCACGATCTCTTTCAATAATGTCAGGAATGGAGGAGGTCTATATTCCAGTGAGATTGCTAGAGCGAACACTGCCATGTTCAGTTTTGCCCAACCTAGGTCGAGGCACAGACACGGTCTCAATGGGGTTAGCTGAGCTGACTACACTGACTGTGCTAGTGGCAGACTCCACTAAGCTGGTTAACAGCCTGCTACCTGGCCTGCACCCTATTTCATTGTGGAGCTAGGGGAGTTAGAGCCCTGTCTATGTTGGTAGATAAGATGAGAGCAACACTCCAGCTAGGATGGAGTCCGTCACTCCTCAGCAGGCCAGGCTTGGTCCTGTTTGTGGGTGAGTCCCAGAAAGAGGGCCAATTATCTACAAATTCTATCTTATGGGAGGGGCAGAAAACATTGTTCAACTGGCGTTTGAGTTGTGAGACTCTACTGTAGAGCTCATCACGCCCCCTGACTGGGAGGGGGCCAGAGACAATTACTCCATGCCGACACATCTTTCTAGCTGATTTACACGCTGAAGCTATGTTGCGCTTGGTGACCTCTGACTGTTTCATCTGAACATCATTGGTGCCGACGTGGATAACAATATCCCTATACTCTCTACACTCGCCAGTTTTAGCCTTAGCCAGCACCATCTTCAGATTAGCCTTAACGTCGGTAGCCCTGCCCCTTGGTAAACAGTGTATGATCACTGGATGATTCTTTTTAAGTCTAATACTGCAGGTAATAGAGTCACCAATGACTAGGGTTTTCAGTTTGTCAGATCCAATGGTGGGAGGCTTCGGCGTCTCAGACCCGGTAACGGGAGGAGTAGAGCCAGAGAAGGCTCGGCGTCTCAGACCCCGTAACGGGAGGAGTAGAGCCAGAGCAGGTTCAGCGTCTCAAACCCCGTAACGGGAGGAGTAGAGCCAGAGAAGGCTCGGCGTCTCAGACCCCATAACGGGAGGAGTAGAGTCAGAGAAGGCTCGGCGTCTCAGACCCGGTAACGGGAGGAGTAGAGTCAGAGAAGGCTCGGCGTCTCAGACCCCGTAACGGGAGGAGTAGAGCCAGAGAAGGCTCGGCGTCTGACTCCGACTCGCTGCTTAATGGGGAGAACCGGTTGAAAGTTTCTGTCAGCTCAATGAGCGACACCAGTTGAGCATAAAAGTACATTTTTGGAATTTCTTTCCTTCTTAATGCGTTTGAGCCAATCAGTTGTGTAGTGACAAGGAAGGGTTGGTATACAGAAGATCGCCCTATTTTGTAAAGGACCAAAATAAATTCAAAAATTGAATACAATTGTATTTGTCACATGCGTCTAATACAACAGTGAAATGCTTTTTTACTTAACCCTTTAGCCCTTAACCAACAGTGTTTTTTTACTTAACCCTTTAGCCCTTAACCAACAGTGTTTTTTTACTTAACCCTTTAGCCCTTAACCAACAGTGTTTTTTTACTTAACCCTTTAGCCCTTAACCAACAATGCAATTCAACAAATGGAGTTAAGAAAATATTTTTAAATATAATAACGTTTTTAAAAATCAATAAAATCCAGAGGGGGGTCAATGTAAATAGTCTGGTGGCCATTTAGTTAATTGTTCAGCAGTCTTATGGCTTGGGGGTAGAAGCTGTTAAGGAGGCATTTTGTCCTTGCCAGCAAGTCTCTCTCATGGCAAGAACAGAACAGCTCAAATAAGCAAAGAGAAATGACAGTCCGTCTTTACTTTACGATGTGAAGGTCAATCAATCTGGAAAATGTCAAGAACTTTGAGGGTTTCTTCAAGTGCAGTAGCAAAAACCATCAAGCACTATGATGAAACTGGCTCTCACGAGGACCGCCACAGGAAAGGAAGATCCCAAGTTACCTCTGCTGCAGAGGATACGTTCATCAGCGTTACCAACCTCAGACATTGCAGCCCAAATAAATGCTTCACAGAGTTCAAGTAACAGACACATCTCAACATCAACTGTTCAAAGGAGACTACGTGAATCAGACCTTCATGGTCAAATTGCTGATTTTTGGTTTCTACCGCTGTGTCTTCGTGAGATGCAGAGTAGGTGAATGGATGATCTTCACATCTGTGGTTCCCACCGTGAAGCATGGAGGAGGAGGTGTGATGGTGAGCGGGTGCTTTGCTGGTGACACAGTCAGTGATTTATTTAGAATTCAAGGCACACTTAACCAGCATGGCTACCACAGCATTCTGCAGCGATACACCATCCCATCTGGTTTTGCTCATTGGGACCATCATTTGTTTTTCAACAGGAAAATGATCCCAAACACACCTCCAGGCTGTCTAAGGGCTATTTGACCAAGAAGGAGAGTGATGGAGTGCTGCATCAGATGACCTGGCCTCCACAATCACCTGACCTCAACCCAACTGAGATGGTTTGGGATGAGTTGGACCGCAGAGTGAAGGAAAAGCAGTCAACAAGTGCTAAGCAAATGTAAAGCATTCCAGGTGACAACCTCATGAAGCTGGTTGAGAGAATGCCAAGAGTGCAAAGCTGTCATCAAGCAAAGGGTGGCTACAAATATAACATATTTGATTTGTTTAACACTTTTGTTGTTACAAAATGATTCCATATGTGTTATTTCATAGTTGTGATGTCTTCGCTATCATTCTACAATGTATAAAATAGTCAAAATAAAGAAAACCCTTGAATGAGTAGGTGTAACCTACCATAACCTACCATGTGAATGTTCTACTTCTGTCTTTGTTCCATCTGGCCACTACACTAAATTATAGTCTCAGAAACATCTCATCTGTGCTTCACAACCAAAAGGTTTGGCGCCCTGACTGTTGGCAAATGACCAGTCATCAGCATTGGCAGGCATTATCCAGATTATTGACCAGAAAGCACTTCATTTATCTTCTCCTTTTTTGCCTGGCAAACCAGAATATCCGACTCTCATTTATCCATATAAAATACAGTTTAGCAATCTGTTACAGACACATCTCCTCCAGAACAATAGGCTACCTGGATTTTTTATTTATTATTCTCTGATTTCAGATTCATTGCAGCCGGTTTCGCATCAATATCAAACAATTTCTGGCTAAAAATTAAGCACTTTACTGTGATTGTTTTCAATTAAAACTGTTAAAAAAAACAGCCTTTTAACAAAAAGCAATTTCTCAAAATGTTGCTGTGACTGTCTGAGTGAGTGGGGAAGAGAACTGAAAACTAGAGGTTTGGAACCATCTTTCTTATGGTGCACCATTGGTTTATAATACCTTGTAAATTATAGTGCATGTCATGTGTTCCTCCTGCCCGCTTAGCTGTGTTTAATATTAGGCTACATATACAGCCAAAACATGAAGGAATTGGCAGTACATACAGTGGGGCAAAAAGTATTTCGTCAGCCACCAATTGTGCAAGTTCTCCCACTTAAAAAGATGAGAGAGGCCTGTAATTGTCATCATAGGTACACTTCAACTATGATAGACAAAATGAGAAAACAAATTCCAGAAAATCACATTGTAGGATTTTTTATGAATTTATTTGCAAATTATGGTGGAAAAAAAGTATTTGGTCAATAACAAAAGTTTATCTCAATACTTTGTTATATACCCTTTGTTGGCAATGACAGAGGTCAAACGTTTTCTGTATGTCTTCACCACAACCTTTAGCAATTAAATCGCTTCATTTCAGACATTTAGCAGCGTTGGCCACAATAGACCTTTTTCGGCACCACCTTTTACGTTTTTTTGTTTGATCCGTGATTTTCTGTTCTGACTCAATGACTGACAGAGTGAGAGCTCGGTCTCATTCTCTTTGATGATGCGCGTTTCACTTTGAATATGAATTCGGGCCACCTCAGCTCAGCCAATCAGAAAACCAGGCCGGCCTATCTTAGTAGGGGATCCAGCAGCTCAATATAAATTAGAAATTGCGTAATAAAAAAATAAAAACCTCCCTTGTAAAATATTGGTAAATTTAGATCAGCTCACCACAAGAAAAGATGGCCCGGCCTTGCTGGCATTTGCCGGAATTGCCAGATGGCCAATCCGCCCACGCATTCGGGCAATACGTGGATAGAAAGTACAAATCAGGTGTGAGTGACAGAATAGGACCACTTTAATTGCATCCTGTGTTCCACTTACAACCTACTTCTCCTCATCATTGTCCTTAAAACAAGACAACGGTGATTAGGAAAATTCAACCACTGCTGCTAGCTAAGCTTTAGCTTGGAAACAGGCCACAGAAGCGGCTTTAGTGTGTGTGTGACACTGCCTTATGCCTGTTGACCACCATGTCTACTTTATCTTTGAATGTAGGACTTTTTGTCTGCTAAAGGAGCACTTCATGCGCTGCGATTAATGATTTGATGAATCTCCTCTTGGGTGCTGCTGTCCATGGTGCTGACTACCTGCAGAGCTCTATATAGAGCCATGTGTTCTGTCCATGGTGCTGACTACCTGCAGAGCTCTATATAGAGCCATGTGTTCTGTCCATGGTGCTGACTACCTGCAGAGCTCTATATAGAGCCATGTGTTCTGTCCATGGTGCTGACTACCTGCAGAGCTCTATATAGAGCCATGTGTTCTGTCCATGGTGCTGACTACCTGCAGAGCTCTATATAGAGCCATGTGTTCTGTCCATGGGGGTGACTACCTGCAGAGCTCTATATAGAGCCATGTGTTCTGTCCATGGTGCTGACTACCTGCAGAGCTCTATATAGAGCCATGTGTTCTGTCCATGGTGCTGACTACCTGCAGAGCTCTATATAGAGCCATGTGTTCTGTCCATGGTGCTGACTACCTGCAGAGCTCTATATAGAGCCATGTGTTCTGTCCATGGTGCTGACTACCTGCAGAGCTCTATATAGAGCCATGTGTTCTGTCCATGGGGGTGACTACCTGCAGAGCTCTATATAGAGCCATGTGTTCTGTCCATGGTGCTGACTACCTGCAGAGCTCTATATAGAGCCATGTGTTCTGTCCATGGTGCTGACTACCTGCAGAGCTCTATATAGAGCCATGTGTTCTGTCCATGGTGCTGACTACCTGCAGAGCTCTATATAGAGCCATGTGTTCTGTCCATGGTGCTGACTACCTGCAGAGCTCTATATAGAGCCATGTGTTCTGTCCATGGTGCTGACTACCTGCAGAGCTCTATATAGAGCCATGTGTTCTGTCCATGGTGCTGACTACCTGCAGAGCTCTATATAGAGCCATGTGTTCTGTCCATGGGGGTGACTACCTGCAGAGCTCTATATAGAGCCATGTGTTCTGTCCATGGGGGTGACTACCTGCAGAGCTCTATATAGAGCCATGTGTTCTGTCCATGGTGCTGACTACCTGCAGAGCTCTATATAGAGCCATGTGTTCTGTCCATGGTGCTGAAACATTGTATTGTGATTTGCATCCTACTGGCATCCTGTTTTATTGTCTTTGTTGTGTCTTTCAAAATGCGCTTCTGGCAAAGTGATTCCCTATATCTCTCTTCTATGTTTTATTGGAAATATGTGATTATCATAGGCCATTATATCAGCTGTCACTTTTTATATATAAATATGTGGTCAGAAGGGCCCTCGAGACCACCCCACCCCAATGTGCATAAACACATCTGACTCAGAGATCACACCATCAAGCACCGTTTTTCACTCTGCAAAAATAACATAAAAAATAATTATAAATAATACAAATGTTTGTAATAATAATGTATATAATTGTAATATAAATAATACTCTGTTGGTGTGTGTGTGTGTGTGTGTGTGTGTGTGTGTGTGTGTGTGTGTGTGTGTGTGTGTGTGTGTGTGTGTGTGAATTGTGAGATCATCTATCCTCTATCATGGGACAGTTACACATTACTGTACATAACCCATCACTCTTACCGTGTAGGACTACACAGGCCAAAGTCTATAGCCACTGTCTGATCAAGAGTTTACCCACAAAAGCCGACACCCCGATAGCTGGTGTTTTTGCGGAGGTGTAACTGCCTTAGAGCTGTCACATCGGTGAGCGGCTTGCTGCTCATGTGGTTGTCACGACCCTTCAGAAGGAGAAAATGTAGCTAGGCTATATAGAATTAATGACACTCAAATAGAAAACCATGAAACAAGATAATAAGGATTTATATCGGCCTAATCAAGGCGTAGATTACATCACACATTCCAGTGTTTGAACAAGTCTACATGGGATTATTGCTAATGCCAGTTGTACCTTGTAATGGTAATGTCGTCTTTAGATATAATGCTGCTGTTGATTTGACAGCTGACACCGCATAAATAAAATCAATGAAGCTGCTACGCAGTTGTCGGTTCCCGCAGGTTAATCTAGCCCCACGTAACGCTTATAGAGGTTTTCTAACCTCAATGGGACTTCCTGGATAAATTAAAGGCTAAAGTGAAAACAATAACAATACCGTCCACAGCCCAAAGCCCATAATCATGGTCCCCATACCGGTGCATATCTGGCCTCAACAACTCTGTCAAAGTAAGGCTTAGAAATATCCATACATAACTCTTAGAAAACCCTAACCCTTCTGGATAGAACCAAAAATGGTATTGCTTGCTTCATATATGGCACACCTAAAGGTTAGGTACAGAACCCTTTTGTAAGGTTGTTTGATCAGAACCCCATGGGTTCTTCTTCACTAAAACAAAATTGGTTCCATATAGAACACTTGGGTTCCATATAAGGTTCTATGTAGAACACTTGGGTTCCATATAAGGTTTCACATAGAACCTGAAGGGTGCCCTACATAAAGCTAGCATATAACCATTCTTTGTTAATATCCAGAACCTTTTTCTCTAAGAGTATATACTGTATTCTGGCTCATGATATTATGATGTTCTTCAGTAAGAATAGTGAGGATGGAGGTGATGATCGATATTGATGATGAATTACAGAACAACAGTCACTCAATACTGCACCGAAACATTTTCACAAAATGATATCATTCACATTATTTTTAAACACATTATTAAGACAAAAAAAATGAAGTAGGCCTATTTGTAAACTAATGGATCATCATTTCTTCATATACATTAAGCGATCACATTCACCTTTTTTTTACTTCACTGATTTAAATACAAATGCATTTTCCTTAGACTTTTATACAGTTGAAGCGTTAATTTGATTTGAGCTAATATTACCTATACATTAAGCTAAGCTGCTGCGTTGAGGCTTTGGCACGACAACATAATTAATGAGCCTTATTTAAACACCTATATTCCAACATGCACCCAGTCAGCAGAAAGGCCTATAGCATTACAGAGGCCTTTCTTATGTGGGATTAAATCACTATTGAACATCTCTGGAATCTCTTCCTGTAGTTCGGATATTTCTGGCATTGCGTCTCTTTATAGAAGATTGTTGCAGCTCTCCTCACGGCGAAAACAAGTCAAATGAAACATAATTCCCTGATGAGATGAAAATTGGTGTTTGCTTTTAACCTTGATAATCTACACCTCTGGTCATCTCCAAGTTTCCATAATAATTGTATTAACATGATTCAGGAGACTCGTTGTTTATCAGCTATAGATATAGGCCCAATTTTAAAAGCACAATAGAAAATATTTTTACACAACATTTGCAATCAAACCAGTGTCAAATTCCCTGTGACAAACTGCTATATGTTAAGGTCAATGAATAAACAAATAGTTACATAGATCATTCAATACAAAGGGAAGAAATTAATACATTCATAAACTTATCAATCAATAAATTGCATGTTAAACACTTTGTATTGGCACACCGTGCTCCCTCCACTGGTGATCTCTCTGTGTGTGTGTGTGTGTGTGTGTGTGTGTGTGTGATGAATAGTAACAGGGGAAGTATAACCTTTTAAGTGTTCTATTAATTATGCCTCTGCCTGCTGGCTCTGAGTCCCAGCCTGGTAGCTCTGCCTGCTGGCTCTGAGTCCCAGCCTGGTAGCTCTGCCTACTGGCTCTGAGTCCCAGCCTGGTAGCTCTGCCTGCTGGCTCTGAGTCCCAGCCTGGTAGCTCTGCCTGCTGGCTCTGAGTCCCAGCCTGGTAGCTCTGCCTGCTGGCTCTGAGTCCCAGCCTGGTAGCTCTGCCTACTGGCTCTGAGTCCCAGCCTGGTAGCTCTGCCTGCTGGCTCTGAGTCCCAGCCTGGTAGCTCTGCCTGCTGGCTCTGAGTCCCAGCCTGGTAGCTCTGCCTACTGGCTCTGAGTCCCAGCCTGGTAGCTCTGCTTGCTGGCTCTGAGTCCCAGCCTGGTAGCTCTGCCTACTAGCTCTGAGTCCCAGCCTGGTAGAGCTGCCTACTAGCTCTGAGTCTCAGCCTGGTGGCTCTGCCTACTGGCTCTGAGTCCCAGCCTGGTAGCTCTGCCTGCTGGCTCTGAGTCCCAGCCTGGTAGAGCTGCCTACTAGCTCTGAGTTCCTGCCTGGTAGCTCTGCCTGCTGGCTCTGAGTCCCAGCCTGGTAGCTCTGCCTGCTGGCTCTGAGTCCCAGCCTGGTAGCTCTGCCTGCTGGCTCTGAGTCCCAGCCTGGTAGCTCTGCCTGCTGGCTCTGAGTCCCAGCCTGGTAGCTCTGCCTACTGGCTCTGAGTCCCAGCCTGGTAGCTTTGCCTGCTGGCTCTGAGTCCCAGCCTGGTAGCTCTGCCTACTGGCTCTGAGTCCTAGCCTGGTAGCTCTGCCTATTGGCTCTGAGTCCCAGCCTGGTATCTCTGCCTACTGGCTCTGAGTCCCAGCTTGGCATCTCTGCCTGCTGGCTCTGAGTCTCAGCTTTGTGGGTCTGCCCTGCGGACCGAAGGTGTAATTCATAGTGTAACCGGCCCTCTGGCGAGACCCGGTACATGGATGCCGAGCTGAGGGAGCTGTGACCGGGCACAGAACTGTATCTCATCCCATAGTGGCCGCTCTTCCCGTACTCCTCCGGTTCGTCGTGTTTCAGAGAGAATATGCCGTTAAAGTTCAGAGGAGGGCTGATCTGTCCTCCTAGGTGTCCCTCCCTTCCTCCCTCAGGAGGTGTGTGGTCGTAGTACGGCTCGTACTGGCCACCGTAGCTGTAATGCCGGCTGTGGTAGGACGGCTTGGCGCTGCCCAGGGTGCTGCAGGCTTGTCCAGGGGCCGTGCCCAGATCTGCCCCGGGGTAGGGGTACATGTTGTCGTAGTGGGCCGAACTACCGGGGTACGTCACCTCACCGTTGTGGTCCGTGAGGAAGGACCTGGCTTTCAGCTGCAGACAGCCAGCCACCAGGTTGGTCGTGGGCTGGGACAGGCCCTTACACAGAGTTTGAACGAACCCCAGCAGGTCTGGCTTCTTGCCCGCAGACAGCGTCTCTGACAGGGCCCAGATGTAATTCTTAGCCAGGCGCAGAGTCTCTATCTTGGAGAGCTTCTGGGTCTTGGAGTAGCAGGGCACCACCTTTCGGAGGCTCTCTAACGCGTCATTCAGACCGTGCATCCTGCTGCGCTCACGGGCGTTTGCCTCATGACGGCGCACCGTGACCCTCTCCTGTCTACCTTTAGTCAACTTCTTTCTCCGTGGTCCTCTCTTTCTGGGGTGGCCGTTTTCATCCTGCTGGATGTCGTCCTCTCTCTCTTCTTCCTCGTCCTCTCTTTCTGAGATGTCACCCTCCTCTGGGTCCGACGTGATGTCCAGGCTGTGTATCGGGTCTGGCTCTTCCTCGCCCTCTCTCTCCGGGTCCGACGTGACGTTCAGGCTGTGTATCGGGTCTGGCTCTTCCTCGCCCTCTCTCTCCGGGTCCGACGTGACGTTCAGGCTGTGTATCGGGTCTGGCTCTTCCTCGCCCTCTCTCTCTGGGTCCGACGTGATGTCCAGGCTGTGTATCGGGTTTGGCTCCAGATCCGGTAAGCTCCCACGGGGGAAGTTGGCTCCAAACCGGGGCTCATACGTCATATCTGGTTCTTCATACGGTAGAGTCAACATGCTTCCTATAGACCACAACTCCCAGTTAACACACGCAAGCAAAGCAGTCAACACATAAACTATTACAATGCCCACACTATGTATAGCCTGTCAATGTCAAATTTTCGTGTGCTTCTCCTATATATGGAGAATCTGGAGAGATGTTGTGTTGCTATTTGGCAAAACCAAGGCCAAAGTCACATGCTCCAGCAATCAACATTTCTGAATAAATTAGTTATATATATATATATATATATATATATATATATATATATATATGCTATTTAGTGATGAAAACTATTGATAGAACAACATACATATGATAGGTGAAACAATCCGTATGCCAAGACAAGTCTCCTCACCTGAATGTATGTCAGCGGGCGGTGTGCATGTTCTCTAGTATCTCCCTTCTCTCTGTTCTGTGCCACCTTCTCTCCTCTCTTCTCTCCTCTCTTCTCTCCTCTCTCTTCTCTTGCAAACAAAATGACAAAATCATTCCTTTACTGGTGTCTTTCTCTCTCCACCTCTCTCTCCTTCTCCCCCCTCCTCTCTCTCTCTCTCTCTCTCCACCTCTCTCTCTCTCTCCACCTCTCTCCTTCTCCCCCCTCCTCTCTCTCTCTCTCTGTCTTTCTTTGAGAAATGACACTCATGCCAACTGCCAGAGCGGGTACCCATGCCATCTGCCGCTGCCATCTCGTGGCAGGGCGTTGTCACGTGGCTCCCGTCCCGTGGGACCTCCATCCCGCGCTGATCATCTGGCATCTTGGTAATGGGCACCGGGAGGCTCACGCTTAACCGTCAAACAGGCAGACCAGAGAAGGATAACAACTCATATAACTGTTCTCCAGATCAGAAAGATGGCGCGATGCTTTAGGGCTGTTTAAGGTGATATACTGTATGTAGGTTGGCAACAAGTAGGTCCCAAAAAACTGTTTTTACATGGATTATTTATCATCAGAAAATTCATGGATAAGATACAGCTATAGGGACTATAGGGACCACCAGATACAGCTATAGGGACCACCAGATACAGCGATAGGGACTATAGGGACTATAGGGACCACCAGATACAGCTATAGGGACCACCAGATACAGCTATAGGGACTATAGGGACCACCAGATACAGCTATAGGGACTATAGGGACCATCAGATGCAGCTATAGTGACTATAGGGACCACCAGATAAAGCTATAGGGACCACCAGATAGAGCTATAGGGACTATTGGGACCACCAGATACAGCTACAGGGACTATAGGGACCACCAGATTCAGCTATAGGGACTTTAGGGACCACCAGATACAGCTATAGGGACCACCAGATACAGCTATAGTGACTATAGGGACCACCAGATATAGCTATAGGGACTACCAGATACAGCTATAGGGACCACCAGATACAGCGATAGGGACTATAGGGACCACCAGATACAGCTATAGGGACCACCAGATACAGCTATAGGGACTATAGGGACCACCAGATGCAGCTATAGTGACTATAGGGACCACCAGATGCAGCTATAGTGACTATAGGGACCACCAGATAAAGCTATAGGGACCACCAGATACAGCTATAGGGACTATTGGGACCACCAGATACAGCTACAGGGACTATAGGGACCACCAGATTCAGCTATAGGGACTTTAGGGACCACCAGATACAGCTATAGGGACTATAGGGACCACCAGATACAGCTATAGGGACCACCAGATACAGCTATAGGGACTATAGGGACCACCAGATACAGCTATAGGGACCACCAGATACAGCTATAGTGACTATAGGTACCACCAGATACAGCTATAGGGACTATAGGGACCACCAGATACAGCTATAATGACCACCAAATACAGCTATAGGGGCCACCAGATACAGCTATGGGGGCTATAGGGACCAGCAGATTCAGCTATAGGACCACCAGATACAGCTATAGGTATAGCTATAGGTATAGGTATAGATATAGCTATAGGTACCACCAGATACAGCTATAGGGACCACCATATACAGTTTTAGGGACTATAGGGACCACCAGATACAGCTGTAGGGACTATAGGGACCACCAGATACAGCTATAGGGACCAGCAGATACAGCTATAGGGACCACCAGATACAGCTATAGGGACCACCAGATTCAGCGATAGGGACCACCAGATTCAGCTATAGGGACTATAGGGACCACCTGATTCAGCTATAGGGACTATAGGGACCACCAGATACAGCTATAGGGACTATTGGGACCACCAGATTCAGCTATAGGGACTATAGGGGAGCTATAGGGACAATAGGGACCACCAGATTCAGCGATAGGGACCACCAGATTCAGCTATAGGGACTATAGGGACCACCTGATTCAGCTATAGGGACTATAGGGACCACCAGATACAGCTATAGGGACTATTGGGACCACCAGATTCAGCTTTAGGGACTATAGGGACCACCAGATTCAGCTATAGGGACTATAGGGACCACCAGATTCAGCTTTAGGGACTATAGGGACCACCAGATACAGCTATAGGGACTATAGGGACCACCAGATACAGCTATAGGGACTATAGGGACCACCAGATTCAGCTATAGGGACTATAGGGACCACCAGATTCAGCTATAGAGACTATAGGGACCACCAGATTCAGCTATAGGGACTATAGGGACCACCAGATACAGCTATAGGGACTATAGGGACCACCAGATACAGCTATAGGGACTATAGGGACCACCAGATTCAGCTATAGGGACTATAGGGACCACCAGATTCAGCTATAGGGACTATAGGGACCACCAGATTCAGCTATAGGGACTATAGGGACCACCAGATACAGCTATAGGGACTATAGGGACCACCAGATTCAGCTATAGGGACTATAGGGACCACCAGATACAGCTATATTGAAAATAGGGACCACCAGATTCAGCTTTATGGACTATAGGGACCACCAGATTCAGCTATAGAGACTATAGGGACCACCAGATTCAGCTTTAGGGACTATAGGGACCACCAGATACAGCTATAGGGACTATAGGGACCACCAGATACAGCTATAGGGACTATAGGGACCACCAGATTCAGCTTTAGGGACTATAGGGACCACCAGATTCAGCTATAGGGACTATAGGGACCACCAGATTCAGCTATAGGGACTATAGGGACCACCAGATTCAGCTATAGGGACTATAGGGACCACCAGATTCAGCTTTAGGGACTATAGGGACCACCAGATTCAGCTATAGGGACTATAGGGACCACCAGATTCAGCTATAGGGACTATAGGGACCACCAGATACAGCTATAGGGACTATAGGGACCACCAGATTCAGCTATAGGGACTATAGGGACCACCAGATTCAGCTATAGGGACTATAGGGACCACCAGATACAACTATAGGGACCACCAGATTCAGCTATAGGGACTATAGGGACCACCAGATTCAGCTATAGGGACTATAGGGACCACCAGATACAGCTATAGGGACTATAGGGACCACCAGATACAGCTATAGGGACTATACGGACCACCAGATTCAGCTATAGGGACTATAGGGACCACCAGATTCAGCTATAGGGACTATAGGGACCACCAGATTCAGCTATATTTTTTCAGAATATTGGCAAGAAAATATTGACTCATCAGTGACGGAGTAACAAGTCACAGACGAGGTTGACAACTGATACTCAAAACACATGTTTTTGCCTCTAAAAATACATGTTCCATCCAAACATTTGTGTAACATAGAAAATGATTTATTTGAAAATCCCCAATTAAAACAAAGCCATTCTATCAGATCATTCAGCACTCAGAAGGAGTTGATGCTTGACACGAACCTGACTGTGTTTCTGTTTTACAAAGTTGAGATAAACAACTTAAATGTAACATATTTAACCCAATATTTATATTCTAACCAAAAGTCCAATTTTATCTTAATCTATCAGGCAGATGTATTTGTATTCATTATGGATCCCCATTAGTTCCTGCCAAGGCAGCAGCTACTCTTCCTGGGGTTTATTATGGATCCCCATTAGTTCCTGCCAAGGCAGCAGCTACTCTTCCTGGGGTTTATTATGGATCCCCATTAGTTCCTGCCAAGGCAGCAGCTACTCTTCCTGGGGTTTATTATGGATCCCCATTAGTTCCTGCCAAGGCAGCAGCTACTCTTCCTGGGGTTTATTATGGATCCCCATTAGTTCCTGCCAAGGCAGCAGCTACTCTTCCTGGGGTTTATTATGGATCCCCATTAGTTCCTGCCAAGGCAGCAGATACTCTTCCTGGGGTTTATTATGGATCCCCATTAGTTCCTGCCAAGGCAGCAGATACTCTTCCTGGGGTTTATTATGGATCCCCATTAGTTCCTGCCAAGGCAGCAGCTACTCTTCCTGGGGTTTATTATGGATCCCCATAAGTTCCTGCCAAGGCAGCGGCTACTCTTCCTGGGGTTTATTATGGATCCCCATTAGTTCCTGCCAAGGCAGCAGCTACTCTTCCTGGGGTTTATTATGGATCCCCATTAGTTCCTGTCAAGGCAGCAGCTACTCTTCCTGGGGTTTATTATGGATCCCCATTAGTTCCTGCCAAGGCAGCAGCTACTCTTCCTGGGGTTTATTATGGATCCCCATTAGTTCCTGCCAAGGCAGCGGCTACTTTTCCTGGGGTTTATTATGGATCCCCATTAGTTCCTGCCAAGGCAGCGGCTACTCTTCCTGGGGTTTATTATGGATCCCCATTAGTTCCTGCCAAGGCAGCGGCTACTCTTCCTGGGGTTTATTATGGATCCCCATTAGTTCCTGCCAAGGCAGCGGCTACTCTTCCTGGGGTTTATTATGGATCCCCATTAGTTCCTGTCAAGGCAGCAGCTACTCTTCCTGGGGTTTATTATGGATCCCCATTAGTTCCTGCCAAGGCAGCAGCTACTCTTCCTGGGGTTTATTATGGATCCCCATTCGTTCCTGTCAAGGCAGCAGCTACTTTTCCTGGGGTTTATTATGGATCCCCATTAGTTCCTGTCAAGGCAGCAGCTACTCTTCCTGGGGTTTATTATGAATCCCCATTAGTTCCTGCCAAGGCAGCAGCTACTCTTCCTGGGTCCATCTCCATCAAAAATGAAGGCAGTAATACACATTATAATACACTTTTTAAACATGAACATACATTTTACTACAGATTTCACAATACATTAAGTCCTCAGGCCACTACTCTATTACAACACACTATCCAGGTGTACGTGTGTATAGTGTGTTTTACATTTTTTTAAACCTTTATTTAACTAGAAACTTGTTATGGATAGGGTCCTCTTTTCTCAATTTCCACCTGACTGACTTGCTCAAAGGCAACTGCCTGTTGCCTGTTGCCCTGAAGCCAGGAGTTGCATATAATTGGTACCATTGGAAAGAAGGCGCTTTTAAGTTTGTTGAAATGTTAAAATAATGTAGGAGACTTTAACACAATAGATATGGTAGGAGAAAATCCAACGAAAAACCAACCAGAATTTTTGTTTTTTTGAGAGCCCATACTCTTCCAATGGAGCGTACAGGAAAATAATTAAATCAATCTCCCAGCATGAAATTCCAATGGCTTCCACTGGGTGTCAGTAGTCTTTGTTCAAGGTTTCAGGCTTGTTTCTTCCAAAATGAGGAAGAAATATGAGTTTTACCACAGGGACACAGACTTGGAAATTCGTGTATGCGCGTGCGATGAAGAGGACGCGCACGCACCTGCTATTATCGTTTTCCTATTGAACACACTTCTTTCCGTATGAAATATTATAGTTTAATTACACTTCAGGATATCTAAGGTTTGTATAGAAACGTAGCTTGACTTGTTGAAGCAAATGTTAAGGGGTAGATTTTTGGATTCCTATCTTGGGTGTTGAACGAGTGGATTACTGACATTGATGGCTCCAACTAAACTGACTTTTTGGGATATAAATAAGTATTTTATCTCACAAAACGACACTGCATGTTGTAGCTGGGACCCTTTGGATGACAAATCAGAGGAAGATTTTCAAAAAGTAAGTGAATATTTAATCGTTATTTGTGAATGTATGAAACCTTTGCCTGTGGAAAAATCCATCCTCAAACAATCGCATGGCATGCTTTCACTGTAAAGACTATTGTGAATAGGACAATGCAGTTCAATGAACAAGAATTTAAGCTTTCAACTGATATGACACTTGTATGTACCTAAATGTTTAATATCCATAAGTATTATGGTTATTTATTTGAATTGCACCTCCAGTTCCATAGGAAGTTGTCCCACTTGCCTTAAGAAGTGTTAAGAACAAATTGTTATTTTCAATGACGGCCTCCCGGGGAACAAGGGGTTTGCCCCTTGTTCAGGGGCACAATGACAGATTTTTACCTTGTCAGCTCGTGGATTCAATCTAGCAACCTTTTGGTTACTGGCCCAACGCTCTAACCACTAGGCTGCACTGCCGCCCCCATATAGTGTGTGTATAGTGTGTATAGTGTATATGTTATTTATATATAGTGTGTAGTGTGTATAGTGTGTGTATAGGGTGCAGAGTGTGTATGTTATGGGTATAGTGTGTGTTATTTCTATGTAGTGTGTGTGTTGTGTGTATGGGGCTGACCCTAGCCCCCCGATGAATAAACTATTGCAGCATAAATACTGGAGACAGGAGGGGTCGGGGAAGACAATGTCACCCCGTCTGAGGATACACCCGGACAAGGCCAACTAGGCAGGATATAACCTCACCCACTTTACCAAAGCACAGCCCCCACACCACTAGAGGGATATCTTCAACCACCAACTTACCATCCTGAGACAAGGCCGAGTATAGCCCATGAAGATCTCCCCCACGGCACGAACCCAGGGGGGGTGCCAACCCAGACAGGAAGATCACTTCAGTGACTCAACAACACTCAAGTGAAGCACCCCTCCTAGGGAAGGCATGGAAGAGCATTTCCGTTCACCTTCACACCCCTGGGCCAGACTACACTCTGGAAGCAAAACATTACTGACCGTAACGCGCCAATGTAAACTGAGATTTTTGGATATAAATATGATCTGTATTGAACAAATGACCCACTGAAGAGATGAGTCTTCAATAAAGACTTAAAGGTACAGCACTTTGTGACATCAGTTGATGTAAGAAGGGCTTTATAATTACATTTGATTGAAAGGTTGAGACCGAGTATGCGTCCCTCACATGGGTAGGCAGACCATTCCATAAAATTGACGCTCTATAGGAGAAAGCCCTGCCTCCAGCCGTTTGCTAAAAACTTCTAGGGACAATAAGGAGGCATGCGTCTTGTGACTGTAGCGTACGTGTAGGTATACAGTTAAACCTTGAAATCAGCCCTAGCCTTAACAGGAAGCCAGTGTAGAAAGGCTAGCATTGGAGTAATAAGATCAACTTTTTGGGTTCTAGTCAAGATTCTAGCAGTCTTGTTTAGCACTTTCTGAAGTGTATGTATATTATCCGGGTAGCTGGGAAGTAGAGCAATAATGTAGTCTAATCTAGAAGTGACAAAAGCATGGCTACATTTTTCTACATATTTTGTCCAGAAAGGTTAAAATAACGCCGAGAGTAACGCTGAGGTCCTTCACAGTTTTATTTGAGACAACTGTACAACCATCAAGATGAATTGTCAGATCCAACAGAAGATCTCTTTGTTCTCTGTTTCTTGGGACCTAGAACTAGAATCTCTGTTTTTTCCGAGTTTTAAAGTTAAAGCCATCCACTTCCTTGTGTCTGAAACACAGGCTTCCAGGGAGGGAATTTTTGGGGTTTCACCATGTTTCATCGAAATGTACAGCTGTGTGTCATCCGCAAATATTTATTGTGGAACTGGGATTCCTGGGAGTGCATTCTGATGAAGATCATCAAAGGTAAGTGAATATTTATAATGCTATTTCTGACTTCTGTTGACTCCACAACATGGCGGATATCTGTATGGCTTGTTTTGGTCTCTGAGCGCTGTACTCAGATTATTGCATGTTGTGCTTTTTCGGTAAAGCTTTTTTTGAAATCTGACACAGTGGTTGCATTGAGGAGAAGTTTATATAAAGTTCCCTGCATAACACTTGTACCTTTTATCAATGTTTATTATGAGTATTTCTGTAAATTGATGTGGCTCTCTGCAAAATCACCAGATGTTTTGGAAGCAAAACATTACTGAATGTAACGCGCCAATGTAAACTGAGATTTTTGGATATAAATACGATCTGTATCGAACAAAACATACATGTATTGTGTAACATGAAGTCCTATGAGTGTCATCTGATGAAGATCATCAAAGGTTAGTGAATAATTTTATCGATATTTCTGCTTTTCGTGACTCCTCTCTTTGGCTGGAAAAATGGCTGTGTTTTTCTGTGACTAGGTGTTGACCTAACATAATCAGATGGTGTGCTTTCGTCTTAAAGCCTTTTTGAAATCGGACACTGTGGTGCGATTAACAACACGTTTATCTTTAAAATGGTGTAAAATACTTGTTTGTATGTTTGAGGAATTTTAATTATGAGATTTCTGTTGTTTGAATTTGACACCCTGCACTTTCACTGGCTGTTGTCATATCGATCCCATTAGCGGCCGTAAGAAGTTAACTGATTTTTGTCCTCTGATGTCATTGGGTAGGTGGAGAGAGTCTGGAAGGGCATCAAGGACTCTTTGGGTTGTCTGAGAATTTATAGCACGGCTTTTGATTATCCTTGGTTGCTGTCTGAGGAAATGATTTCTTGCGATTGCAAACATAACAAAATGGTGGTCCGATAGTCCAGGATTATGAGAAAAAACATTAAGATCCACAACCCTTTTTCCATGGGACAAAACTAGGTCCAGAGTATGATTGTGGAAGTGAGTAGGTCCGGAGACAAGTTGGAGAAAACCCACTGAGTCGATGATGGCTCCGAAAGCCTTTTGGAGTGGGTCTGTGGACTTTTCCATGTGAATATTAAAGTCACCAAAGGTTTGAATATTATCTGCCATGACTACAAGGTCCGATAGGTATTCAGGAAACTCAGTGAGGAACGCTGTATATGACGCAGGGGGCCTGTAAACAGTAGCTATAAAAAGTTATTGAGTAGGCTGCATAGATTTCATGACTGGAAGCTCAAATGACGAAAATGAATAAAAGAAAAATAAAATAAAATAAAAATTGTAAATTGAAATTTGAAATCGTAAATGTTAGCAACACCTCCACATTTGTGGGATGCACAGGGGATATGGTCACTGTGTAACCAGGAGGAGAGGCCTTATTTAACACAGTAAATTCATCAGACTTAAACCATGTTTCAGTCAGGCCAATCACATCAATATTATGATCAGTTTGTTCATTGACTCGAACTGCCTTGGAAGTGAGGGATCTAACATTAAGTAGCCCTATTTTGAGATGTGAGGTGTCACAATCTCTTTCAATAATGTAAGGTCTTTAATGAGGAGGAACACCTAACAACATAGAGGGAACACTAAAAGGGAGGGCTCTATGTTGATAGATAAGTTTATACACTGCTCAAAAAAATTAAGGGAACACTAAAATAACACATCCTAGATCTGAATGAATGAAATATTCTTATTAAATACTTTTTTATTTACATAGTTGAATGTGCTCACAACAAAATCACACAAAAATTATCAATGGAAATCAAATGTATCAACCCATGGAGGTCTGAATTTGGAGTCATACTCAAAATTAAAGTGGAAAATCACACTACAGGCTGATCCAACTTGATGTAATGTCCTTAAAACAAGTCAAAATGAGGCACAGTAGTGTGTGTGGCCTCCACGTGCCTGTATGAACTCCCTACAACGCCTGGGCATGCTCCTGATGAGGTGGCGGATGGTCTCCTGAGGGATCTCCTCCCAGACCTGGACTGGGCTTGGTGGATGCATGTTGTCCCAGATGTGATGAGGCCTGGGCATGCTCCTGATGAGGTGGCGGATGGTCTCCTGAGGGATCTCCTCCCAGACCTGGACTAAAGCATCCGCCAACTCCTTGGTGGATGGAGCGAGACATGATGTCCCAGATGTGCTCAATTGGATTCAGGTCTGGGGAACTGTTAGTATAATTTAATTATGCCAATGTGCTTTCATCAATTGAAAGCCCTTAATCTATTTTATGAGAATTTGTTAGATTTCTTGTTTGCATAAAATAGACCCAGACCAGTCTTTCAATAATAGGTAATAGAATTTATTCTCGGAGCGCGCTCCCACTTAAACACGTACAGCAGTTTATATACAGATCATGACGTCATTTCACTGCTTTAACAGAATCCCCTCCTCTCAACAAAGTGAGGTGAAAAGTTCATTCTAACTTACTAACACACTCCCAGATAACTTTTGACCCCTCAACATTATCGATCACCACTGAACTGACAGTTATAATTAACAGCAAACCTAGGAATGCACTCACTGCCTTATCTAAAAACCCCAGAGCTAAGTTTCAGTTGGGTCAACCATAGGCTAACGACCTTATGTGTTTACACAGTCCACAACCCATTTGTTCCTGCCCAGTTGGAATGGTGTTCATTAACTTTTTATTACTCCTTGTCCTGTCACACAATTCCTTCTTATGAACTCATATTGTCTATTACTTATAAAACAGAGTATAAGTTTACCTAGATACAATTCTATTTAGAATGGGGATATTGTTTATTCATTTATCCATTATAAATCCATAATAAATTCAACAGGAACGGGCGGGCCAGTCCATAGCATCAATGCCTTCCTCTTGCAGGGACTGCTGACACACTCCAGCCACATGAGGTCTAGCATTGTCTTGCATTAGGAGGAACCCAGGGCCAACCGCACCAGTATATGGTCTCATAAGGGGTCTGAGGATCTCATCTCGGTACCTAATAGCAGTCAGGCTACCTCTGGCGAGCACATGGAGGGCTGTGCGGCCTCCCAAAGAAATGCCACCCAACACCATGACTGACCCACCGCCAAACCGGTCATGCTGGAGTATGCTGCAGGCAGCAGAACTTTCTCCACAGCGTCTCCAGACTCTGTCACGTCTGTCACATGTGCTCAGTGTGAACCTGCTTTCATCTGTGAAGAGCACAGGGTGCCAGCGGCGAATTTGCCAATCTTGGAGTTCTCTGGCAAATGCCAAACGTCCTGCACGGTGTTGGGCTGTAAGCACAACCCCCACCTGTGAACGTCTGGCCCTCATACCACCCTCATGGAGTCTGTTTCTGACCGTTTGAGCAGACACATGCACATTTGTGGCCTGCTGGAGGTCATTTTGCAGGGCTCTGGCAGTGCTCCTCCTGCTCCTCCTTGCACAAAGGCAGGGGTAGCGGTCCTGCTGCTGGGTTGTTCCCCTCCTACGGCCTCATCCACGTCTCCTGATGTACTGCCCTGACTCCTGGTAGCGCCTCCATGCTCTGGACACTACGCTGACAG
This sequence comes from Oncorhynchus masou masou, assembly GCF_036934945.1. Taxonomy (NCBI): domain Eukaryota; kingdom Metazoa; phylum Chordata; class Actinopteri; order Salmoniformes; family Salmonidae; genus Oncorhynchus; species Oncorhynchus masou. Next base: position 638,586 of record NC_088214.1, read on the forward strand.
ACACAGCAAACCTTCTTGCCACAGCGCGCATTGATATGCCATCCTGGATGAGCTGCACTACCTGAGCCACTTGTGTGGGTTGTAGACTCCGTCTCATGCTACCACTAGAGTGAAAGCACTGCCAGCATTCAAAAGTGACCAAAACATCAGCCAGGAAGCATAGGAACTGAGAAGTGGTCTGTGGTCACCACCTGCAGAACCACTCCTTTATTGGGGGTGTCTTGCTAATTGCCTAGAATTTCCACCTGTTGTCTATTGCATTTGCACAACAGCATGTGAAATGTATTGTCAATCAGTGTTGCTTCCTAAGTGGACAGTTTGATTTCACAGAAGTGTGATTGACTTGGAGTTACATTGTGTTCTTTAAGTGTTCCCTTTATTTTTTTGAGCAGTGTAGCACCCCTCCAGCTAGGATGGAGTCCATCACTCCTCAGCAGGCCAGGCTTGGTCCTGTTTGTGGGTGAGGCCCAGAAAGAGGGCCAATTATCTACAAATTCTATCTTTTTGGAGGGACAGATAACAGTTTTCAACCAGTGATTGAATTGTGAGACTCTACTGTAGAGCTCATCACTCCCCCTAACTGGGAGGGTGCCAGAGACAGTTACTCCATGCCGACACATCCTTCTAGCTGATTTACACGCTGCAGCTATGTTGCGCTTGGTGACCTCTGACTGTTTCATCCAAACATCATTGGTGCCGACGTGGATAACAATATCCTTATACTCTCTACACTCGCCGGTTTTAGCTTCAGCCGGCACCATCTTCAGATTAGCCTTAACGTCGGTAGCCCTGCCCCCTGGTAAACAGTGTATGATCGCTGGAGGATTCTTTTTAAGTCTAATACTGCAGGTAATAGAGTCACCAATGACTAGGGTTTTCAGTTTGTCAGAGCTAATGGTGGGAAGCTTCGGCATCTCAGACCCTGTAACGGGTGAAGTAGAGACAAGAGAAGGCTCGGCCTCAGACTCCGACTCGCTGCTTAATGGGGAAAACCGGTTGAAAGTTTCTGTCGGCTGAATGAGCGACACCGGTTGAGCGTTCCTACAGCATTTCCCTCCAGAAGCCATGAGAAAATTGTCCGGCTGCGGGGACTGTGGGAGGGGATTAATACAACTATCTGTACTTACTGGTGGCTCAGACGCTGTTTCATCCTTTCCTACACTGAAATTACCTTTGCCCAGTGATTGCGTCTGAAGCTAGGCTTACAGCACTTTCTATCCTCACCGTAAGGCGATTGTTTTCCTGTATATTATGAGTACAGCGACTGCAATTAGAAGGCTTAATGCTACTACTTAGTTTCGGCTGGTGGAGGTCCTGTAGAACCACGTCCAGATAAAGCATCATGTTGATGTTACTACTGGTTGGCTGGTGGAGGTCCTGGAGAACCATGTCCAGATAAAGCATCATGTTAATGTTACTACTGGTTGGCTGGTGGAGATCCTGATGAACCATGTCCAGATAAAGCATCATGTTAATGTTACTACTGGTTGGCTGGTGGAGGTCCTGGAGAACCATGTCCAGATAAAGTATTAAATACACCGTCTTAAGTACTGCTGTGTCTGCCTCATCTTCTGGGTTCTGCTGACTATTCGTGGCTCAGTTGGTTAAGTGACTGTTTCTCACTCCGGAGACCCAGGTTCGTAACCGGGTCCTGACAGAAACACAGAGCCAAAAATGAACCCAGAGGCAGCCAGTTCCCAGGACCTTTTTGCCATGCTGTCCCACCACCAGGAGACTGTCCAACGCCACGAAGCCGCCCTGGTTCAGCAAGAGACCTTAATGGCTAGACATTCTCATCTTCTGTCGGAGATGCTGACTTCCATTAAGCAAATATCTGATCGTCTTACCCCGGCAACAGTTCCCGTCCCATTACCTCAGATTCACGTACCCATGGCAGTTAACCCCCTGGCTGAACCTCGTCTTCCACCTCCCCAACGGTTCTCAGGTGATCCAAGTGCTTGTAAAGGGTTTCTCACCCAATGTTCTCTCTCCTTTGAGCTACAACCCTTGTCGTTTCCCACCGACCGGTCTAAGATCGCTTATATCATCACCCTGCTGTCGGAAAAAGCCCTGGCCTGGGCTACTGCTGTGTGGGATGCCCATAGTTCCTGCTGTGCCAGCTACTCTGCCTTTGCTGAGGAATTCAAACGAGTGTTTCAAGGCCCAAGCAGTGGTTCTGACTCAGCCAAACAGCTCCTGACTCTCCACCAAGGTTGGCGCAGCGTGACGGACTATGCCATCCAGTTCCGCACGGTGGCAGCAGCAAGTGGCTGGAACAACGAGGCGCTCACGGTGTGCTTTCTGAAAGGCCTTTCCGACACTATCCAAGATGAACTGGCCACTCGGGAACCACCGGACAATCTCGAGTCCCTGATCAAGTTGGCCTCACGCATTGACCAGCGTCTGAGAGAGAGAGAACTCAACCGTAGACCTCTAGCCCCTATCAGTCCCAGCTCCGAGTCCCCACCTTTATCCTCGCTGGCTCCATCGGAACCCATGCAGATTGGACGCATCTCCCAGGCTGAGAGAGACCGCCGGATGAGGGAGCGACGCTGTCTATATTGCGGAAAACCGGGCCATTTCCGTTCACGTGTCCCGGGCTCCAGGGAAACGCTCTGTCCCGTACAGACCGGGGGAACTGTAACGGGAAACATAACCTCCTCCCATCCGTCCAACTCCCGTCTGCTCATTCCAGTCACCCTCTCCTGGGACAACCACAAGCTTCACCTTCAAGCCTTGGTAGACTCTGGAGCCGCAGGTAACTTCATGGATGGTGTCTGGGCGAAGGAGAATGGCGTTCCCTCTGAACCTCTAAGTGAACCCATGAGGGTCACTACATTGGATGGAAGCCCTTTGGGATCTGGACTTGTCACTCATGTCACTACCTCCTTGCGACTTTCAGTTTCACAACACCAGGAATTGATGAACTTTCATTTGATCTCCTGTTCCGAGTTCCTCTCGTCCTTGGATACCCCTGGCTTCACAGCCATAACCCTCACATCGACTGGTCTGTGGGCACTATCAAGCACTGGGGTCCTACGTGCCAAGCTACTTGTATTTTCCAGAATTCCCCGAGTTCTACTCCCGAGTCTTTAGAATCCATCGACCTGACCCGAGTTCCCGAGTGTTACCATGACCTCAAACTGGTGTTTAGCAAACAGAGGGCCACCATGCTACCACCCCATAGACCTTACGATTGCCCCATCGACCTGTTTCCGGGCACTTGCCCCCCAGGGGTCGGATCTTTTCCCTATCTCCACCCGAACGAGCTGCTATGGATACCTACATCAAGGACGCTCTGGAAGCAGGCCTCATGCGTCCATCCACCTCCCCGGCGGGAGCAGGGTTTTTCTTTGTGGCCAAGAAAGACGGTGGATTACGTCCTTGCATCGACTACCGGGGACTCAATGCCATAACCGTCCGTAACCGTTACCCGCTACCCCTTATGGCCACAGCCTTCGAGCTGCTCCAGGAAGCAGTTGTTTTCACTAAGCTTGACCTGCGGAACGCATACCATCTTGTGCGGATCAGACCTGGTGAAGAGTGGAAGACCGCTTTCAACACGCCTACTGGTCACTATGAATACTTGGTGATGCCCTTCGGCCTGACCAACGCCCCAGCGGTGTTCCAAGCGCTCATAAACGATGTGCTTAGGGATATGCTTAACATATTTGTGTTCGTTTACTTGGATGACATCCTCATCTTTTCGAGCTCCCTTCAAGAACACACTAAGCATGTCAGACAAGCACTCAAACGCCTCCTGGACAGCCATCTGTACGTAAAGCCGGAAAAATGTGAATCCATTCATCCCGAGTACAATTCCTGGGATTTGTAGTGGAACCCGGTCGAGTCCAAATGGACCCCAGGAAGGTAGGGGCGGTAGCGGATTGGCCCACCCTCAAATCCGTTAAGGAAGTTCAGCGTTTCCTGGGCTTCACAAACTTTTACCGCAAGTTCATCAAGAACTTCAGCTTGGTGGCAGCCCCTCTCTCAGCTTTAACCAAGGGTGGCAATGCAAGGTTTTTGTGGGGAAGAGAAGCTGAGACGGCCTTCCAAGGACTCAAGCAGCCCGTTCTCTCTGCTCCCATCCTGATACTACCGACTACGGATGAACCATTTGTGGTGGAGGTAGACGCATCAGAGGTTGGTGTTGGAGCTGTCCTGTCTCAGAGGGGTGAAGACAAGAAGCTTCATCCGTGCGCTTTCTTCTCACACCGGCTTACCCCGACTGAGAGGAACTACGATGTGGGGGATCGTGAACTCCTAGCGGTTAAGATGGCATTGAAGGAATGGAGACACTGGCTCGAGGGGGCTTCTCACCCGTTTCAAGTGCTTACGGACCACAAAAATCTGGAGTATATCCAGCAGGCGAAGCGGTTGAACTCTAGACAAGCTAGATGGTCTCTTTTCTTCAATCGATTCCAGTTTATCCTCACCTATCGGCCCGGGTCGAAGAATCTCAAACCGGATGCCCTGTCCCGAGTCTACGCTCCTGCTATTCGAGATGACACGGACATGCCTGTCCTTCCTGCTGCTAAGATTGTGGCTCCGATCTCGTGGCAAGTTGAGGATACCGTGAGACGTGCTCAAGCTAGCGAACCGGACCCGAAAGGAGGTCCTGCCAATCGGTTGTTTGTCCCCAAGGCAGTGAGGACTCAGGTCCTTCTGTGGGGGCACTCCTCTCGCCTCACCTGTCATCCGGGCGTAGGTCGCACCTTGGAGTTCATCCAGCGTAAGTTCTGGTGGCCTACCATAAGAGAAGACGTTGCCACTTTCGTCAATGCCTGTCCCGTGTGCTGCCAGGGCAAATCTTCTCACCTCCGCCCTCAAGGACTCCTTCACCCTTTACCTGTTCCCCACAGACCCTGGTCCCATATCTCATTGGACTTTATTACTGGACTTCCTCCATACCATGGCAATACTACTATCCTAGTCATAATCGACAGGTTTTCAAAGGCGGCCAGGTTCGTCCCTCTGACTAAGTTACCTTCTGCCAAGGAAACGGCTGAGTTGGTAATTAATCATGTGTTCCGAGTCTTCGGCATTCCTCAAGATATGGTTTCTGACAGAGGTCCCCAGTTCGCCTCAAGGTTTTGGAAGGCCTTCTGCCAACTCATGGGGGCTTCTGCCAGTCTATCTTCAGGGTACCATCCGGAGTCCAACGGCCAAACAGAGAGGATAAATCAAGAGCTGGAAACCACCCTCCGATGTATGACTCGTGACAACCCGTCCACATGGTCATCCTTTATTGTTTGGGCCGAATACGCGCACAACACCTTGCGCTCCTCCTCCACTGGTATGTCCCCGCACGAGTGTCAGTTTGGCTATGCTCCTCCATTGTTCCCGGACCAGGAGGCAGAAGTCAGAGTGCCTTCAGCCTTGAAGTTCGTCAGACGCTGTCGGCTTATGTGGAGGAAGACCCGTCTTAATCTTATGCGTTCCTCACAGAGGTACCAACAACAAGCCAACAGACGTCGCCGTCCCGGGCCTACCCTGCGCCCCGGCCAGAGAGTCTGGCTCTCCACAAGAGACTTACCTCTACGGGTGGAGTCTCGCAAGCTGTCCCAAAAATACATCGGTCCCTTCAAGGTTGCCAGGAGAGTTAACCCAGTTTCTTATCGCCTACACTTACCCAGATCCCTTAAGATTAATCCCACATTTCACATTTCATTGTTAAAACCTGTTGTTTTTTCTCCCCTTGTCCCGGCAGACAGACCTCCCCTCCGCCTCGTGTCATTGGAGGCCAGCCGGCTTATACCGTCCATCGGATACTGGATTCCCGCCGGGTGCAGCGGTCCTGGCAGTATCTGGTGGACTGGGAAGGCTACGGTCCCGAGGAGCGCTCCTGGGTTCCTGCCAAAGACACCCTGGACCCTGACCTCATTCGTCAGTTCAGGGCCCTCCACCCTGAGAGAGCTGGTAGGAACGTCAGGAGCCGTTCCTAGGGGGATTCTGTCAGGATTTGGCCAGGGTTGTTCCGGGTTTTGGTCACTAGATGCCCCCATTGTGCTTTTTGACCTTGTGTTTTTTCCCTTGTTCCCCATTATTATTTGCACCTCTGCCTCGTTTTCCCCTGATTGTATTTAAACCCTTAGTTTCCCTCAGTTCTGTGCTCTGTGTTTGTATGTTAGCACCCAGCCCTAGTGTTCTGTGTATTCTTGTCGATTCCGGTGGATGCTCTTGTGGAATTCTTTTTTTGTTTTTGAGGATCTCTTAAGGCTTTTTGTGCTATTCCTACCATCTTTTGGATTTACTATTTTTGTATTGAAGGACTTCTCCTTTTTACTTTATTAAATACACCGTCTTAAGTACTGCTGTGTCTGCCTCATCTTCTGGGTTCTGCTGACTATTCGTGGCTCAGTTGGTTAAGTGACTGTTTCTCACTCCGGAGACCCAGGTTCGTAACCGGGTCCTGACAGAACCACGTCCAGATAAAGCATCATGTTAATGTTACTATTTATCTTCGGCTGGTGGAGGTCCTGGAGAACCACGTCCAGATAAAGCATCATGTTAATGTTACTACTGGTTGGCTGGTGGAGGTCCTGATGAACCACGTCCAGATAAAGCATCATGTTAATGTTACTACTGGTTGGCTGGTGGAGGTCCTGACGAACCACGTCCAGATAAAGCATCATGTTAATGTTACTACTGGTTGGTTGGTGGAGGTCCTGATGAACCATGTCCAGATAAAGCATCATGTTAATGTTACTACTGGTTGACTGGTGGAGGTCCTGTAGAACCACGTCCAGATAAAGCATCATGTTGATGTTACTACTGGTTGGCTGGTGGAGGTCCTGATGAACCATGGCCAGATAAAGCATCATGTTAATGTTACTACTGGTTGGCTGTTGGAGGTCCTGATGAACCACGTCCAGATAAAGCATCATGTTAATGTTACTACTGGTTGGCTGGTGGAGATCCTGTAGAACCACGTCCAGATAAAGCATCATGTTAATGTTACTACTGGTTGGCTGGTGGAGGTCCCGTAGAACCACGTCCAGATAAAGCATCATGTTGATGTTACTACTGGTTGGCTGGTGGAGGTACTGGAGAACCATGTCCAGATAAAGCATCATGTTAATGTTACTACTGGTTGACTGGTGGAGATCCTGATGAACCATGTGCAGATAAAGCATCATGTTGATGTTACTACTGGTTGGCTGGTGGAGGTACTGGAGAACCATGTCCAGATAAAGCATCATGTTAATGTTACTACTGGTTGACTGGTGGAGATCCTGATGAACCATGTGCAGATAAAGCATCATGTTAATGTTACTACTGGTTGGCTGGTGGAGGTCCTGATGAACCATGGCCAGATAAAGCATCATGTTAATGTTACTACTGGTTGGCTGTTGGAGGTCCTGATGAACCACGTCCAGATAAAGCATCATGTTAATGTTACTACTGGTTGGCTGGTGGAGATCCTGTAGAACCACGTCCAGATAAAGCATCATGTTAATGTTACTACTGGTTGACTGGTGGAGGTCCTGATGAACCACGTCCAGATAAAGCATCATGTTGATGTTACTACTGGTTGGCTGGTGGAGGTACTGGAGAACCATGTCCAGATAAAGCATCATGTTAATGTTACTACTGGTTGGCTGGTGGAGGTCCTGATGAACCACGTCCAGATAAAGCATCATGTTAATGTTACTACTGGTTGGCTGTTGGAGGTCCTGATGAACCACGTCCAGATAAAGCATCATGTTAATGTTACTACTGGTTGGCTGGTGGAGGTCCTGTAGAACCACGTCCAGATAAAGCATCATGTTAATGTTACTACTGGTTGGCTGGTGGAGGTCATGTAGAACCATGTCCAGATAAAGCATCATGTTAATGTTACTACTGGTTGGCTGGTGGAGATCCTGTAGAACCACGTCCAGATAAAGCATCATGTTAATGTTACTACTGGTTGGCTGGTGGAGGTCATGTAGAACCATGTCCAGATAAAGCATCATGTTAATGTTACTACTGGTTGGCTGGTGGAGGTCCTGATGAACCACGTCCAGATAAAGCATCATGTTAATGTTACTACTGGTTGGCTGGTGGAGGTCCTGATGAACCACGTCCAGATAAAGCATCATGTTAATGTTACTACTGGTTGGCTGGTGGAGATCCTGTAGAACCACGTCCAGATAAAGCATCATGTTAATGTTACTACTGGTTGACTGGTGGAGGTCCTGATGAACCACGCCCAGATAAAGCATCATGTTGATGTTACTACTGGTTGGCTGGTGGAGGTACTGGAGAACCATGTCCAGATAAAGCATCATGTTAATGTTACTACTGGTTGGCTGGTGGAGGTCCTGATGAACCACGTCCAGATAAAGCATCATGTTAATGTTACTACTGGTTGGCTGTTGGAGGTCCTGATGAACCACGTCCAGATAAAGCATCATGTTAATGTTACTACTGGTTGGCTGGTGGAGGTCCTGTAGAACCACGTCCAGATAAAGCATCATGTTAATGTTACTACTGGTTGGCTGGTGGAGGTCATGTAGAACCATGTCCAGATAAAGCATCATGTTAATGTTACTACTGGTTGACTGGTGGAGATCCTGTAGAACCACATCCAGATAAAGCATCATGTTAATGTTACTACTGGTTGGCTGTTGGAGGTCCTGACGAACCACGTCCAGATAAAGCATCATGTTAATGTTACTACTGGTTGGCTGGTGGAGATCCTGTAGAACCACGTCCAGATAAAGCATCATGTTAATGTTACTACTGGTTGGCTGGTGGAGGTCCTGATGAACCACGTCCAGATGAAGCATCATGTTAATGTTACTACTGGTTGGCTGGTGGAGGTCCTGTAGAACCATGTCCAGATAAAGCATCATGTTAATGTTACTACTGGTTGGCTGGTGGAGGTCCTGTAGAACCATGTCCAGATAAAGCATCATGTTAATGTTACTACTGGTTGGCTGGTGGAGGTCCTGATGAACCACGTCCAGATAAAGCATCATGTTAATGTTACTACTGGTTGGCTGGTGGAGGTCCTGTAGAACCATGTCTAGATAAAGCATCATGTTAATGTTACTACTGGTTGGCTGGTGGAGATCCTGTAGAACCACGTCCAGATAAAGCGTCATGGGTTGAAAAGTTGAGTAAGGGGAAACATTTACATTTTAATATAAAACGGTAATTAAAAGGTAAAAACGGTAGATTTAGCAACAAAGCGCACAGCAGCATGTAAACAAAAAAATTGCAGACCTCCACAAGTCTGGTTCATCCTTGGGAACAATTTGCAAACGCCTGAAGGTACCACGTTCATCTGTACAAACAATAGTATGCAAGTATAAACACCATGTGACCACGCAGCCGTCATACCGCTTCAGAAGGAGACTCATTTTGTCTGCTAGAGATGAACGTACTTTGGTGCGAAAAGGGCAAATCAATCCCAGAAACACAGCAAAGGACCTTGTGAAGATGCTGGAGGAAACAGGTGCAAAAGTATTTATATCCACAGTAAAACGAGTCCTATATATCGACATAACCTGAAAGGCCGATCAGCAAGGAAGAAGCCACTGTTCCAAAACCGCTATTAAAATCCAGACTACGGTTTGCAACTGCACATATATCGTACTTTTTGGAGATATATGATGAAACAAAAATAGAACTGTTTGGCAATAATGACCACCGTTATGTTTGGAGGAAAAAGGGGGAGGCTTGCCAGCCAAAGAACACCATCCCAACCGTGAAGCACGGGGGTGGCAGCATCATGTAGTGGGGTGCTTTGCTGCAGGAGGGATTGGTGTACTTCACAAAATAGATGGCATCATGAGTAGGAAAAATGATGTGGATATATTGAAGCAACATCTCAAGACGTCAGTCAGGAGGTTAAAGCTTGGTCACAAATGGGTCTTCCAAATGGCCCCAAGCATACTTCCAAAGTTGTGGCAAAATGGCTTAAGGACAGCAAAGTCAAGGTATTAGAGTGGCCATCACAAAGCCCTGACCTCAATCCCATAGACAATTTGTGGGCAGAACTGAAAACGCGTGTGCGAGCAAGGAGGCCTACAAACCTGACTCAGTTACACCAGCTCTGTCAGGAGGAATGGGCCAAAATTGGGAAGCTTGTGGAAGGCTACCTGAAACGTTTGACCCAAGTTAAATACTTTAAAGGCAATGCTACCCAAATAGGGGAATTTTTACTAGAATTAAATGTCAGGAATTATGAAAAACATATTTGGCTAAGGTGTATGTAAACTTCCGACTTCGACTGTATATTGTCTTAATTCATTCCTACTTAGATGTGTGTGTATTGGGTATATGTTGTGTAATTTGTTAGATATTACTTGTTATATATTACTGCACTGTCAGAGCTAGATGCACCAGCATTTCGTGACATCCCCAATAACACCTGCTAAACATGTGTCTGTGATTTGACCTACCCAATTACGGTCTCCCTATCAAATGACTGAGGCTGGCGTCTGGCAAAGGCATTTACAGTCATCACCATCTGTAGAAACAGGCAGAGTTGAGGCAGAGTCTATCAGTGACACGATGGAATGAAAAGGGTGTTGCTATGACTGGACTGTATTATTAAGAATCACCTTCAGTTCCACATCGCGGATGTGTTCAGTGCCAGGTCTCTGTCCATTCAGAGACATCAGTATCTGTCTGTCAGAGTGCCAGGTCTCTGTCCATTCAGAGACATCAGTGTCTGTCAGAGTGCCAGGTCTCTGTCCATTCAGAGACATCAGTATCTGTCTGTCAGAGTGCCAGGTCTCTGTCCATTCAGAGACATCAGTGTCTGTCAGAGTGCCAGGTCTCTGTCCATTCAGAGACATCAGTATCTGTCTGTCAGAGTGCCAGGTCTCTGTCCATTCAGAGACATCAGTGTCTGTCAGAGTGCCAGGTCTCTGTCCATTCAGAGACATCAGTATCTGTCTGTCAGAGTGCCAGGTCTCTGTCCATTCAGAGACATCAGTGTCTGTCAGAGTGCCAGGTCTCTGTCCATTCAGAGACATCAGTATCTGTCTGTCAGAGTGCCAGGTCTCTGTCCATTCAGAGACATCAGTGTCTGTCAGAGTGCCAGGTCTCTGTCCATTCAGAGACATCAGTATCTGTCTGTCAGAGTGCCAGGTCTCTGTCCATTCAGAGACATCAGTGTCTGTCAGAGTGCCAGGTCTCTGTCCATTCAGAGACATCAGTATCTGTCTGTCAGAGTGCCAGGTCTCTGTCCATTCAGAGACATCAGTGTCTGTCAGAGTGCCAGGTCTCTGTCCATTCAGAGACATCAGTATCTGTCTGTCAGAGTGCCAGGTCTCTGTCCATTCAGAGACATCAGTGTCTGTCAGAGTGCCAGGTCTCTGTCCATTCAGAGACATCAGTATCTGTCTGTCAGAGTGCCAGGTCTCTGTCCATTCAGAGACATCAGTGTCTGTCAGAGTGCCAGGTCTCTGTCCATTCAGAGACATCAGTATCTGTCTGTCAGAGTGCCAGGTCTCTGTCCATTCAGAGACATCAGTATCTGTCTGTCAGAGTGCCAGGTCTCTGTCCATTCAGAGACATCAGTATCTGTCTGTCAGAGTGCCAGGTCTCTGTCCATTCAGAGACATCAGTATCTGTCTGTCAGAGTGCCAGGTCTCTGTCCATTCCGAGACATCAGTATCTGTCTGTCAGAGTGCCAGGTCACTGTCCATTCAGAGACATCAGTATCTGTCTGTCAGAGTGCCAGGTCACTGTCCATTCAGAGACATCAGTATCTGTCTGTCAGAGTGCCAGGTCACTGTCCATTCAGAGACATCAGTATCAAGCCTGTCTGTCAGAGTGCCAGGTCTCTTTCCATTCAGAGACATCAGTATCAAGCCTGTCTGTCAGAGTGCCAGGTCTCTGTCCATTCAGAGACATCAGTATCTGTCTGTCAGAGTGCCAGGTCTCTGTCCATTCAGAGACATCAGTATCTGTCTGTCAGAGTGCCAGGTCTCTGTCCATTCAGAGACATCAGTATCTGTCTGTCAGAGTGCCAGGTCTCTGTCCATTCAGAGACATCAGTATCTGTCTGTCAGAGTGCCAGGTCTCTGTCCATTCAGAGACATCAGTATCTGTCTGTCAGAGTGCCAGGTCTCTGTCCATTCAGAGACATCAGTATCTGTCTGTCAGAGTGCCAGGTCTCTGTCCATTCAGAGACATCAGTATCTGTCTGTCAGAGTGCCAGGTCTCTGTCCATTCAGAGACATCAGTATCTGTCTGTCAGAGTGCCAGGTCTCTGTCCATTCAGAGATTCAGAGACATCAGTATCTGTCTGTCAGAGTGCCAGGTCTCTGTCCATTCAGAGACATCAGTATCTGTCTGTCAGAGTGCCAGGTCTCTGTCCATTCAGAGACATCAGTATCTGTCTGTCAGAGTGCCAGGTCTCTGTCCATTCAGAGACATCAGTATCTGTCTGTCAGAGTGCCAGGTCTCTGTCCATTCAGAGACATCAGTATCTGTCTGTCAGAGTGCCAGGTCTCTGTCCATTCCGAGACATCAGTATCTGTCTGTCAGAGTGCCAGGTCACTGTCCATTCAGAGACATCAGTATCTGTCTGTCAGAGTGCCAGGTCACTGTCCATTCAGAGACATCAGTATCAAGCCTGTCTGTCAGAGTGCCAGGTCTCTGTCCATTCAGAGACATCAGTATCTGTCTGTCAGAGTGCCAGGTCTCTGTCCATTCAGAGACATCAGTATCTGTCTGTCAGAGTGCCAGGTCTCTGTCCATTCAGAGACATCAGTATCTGTCTGTCAGAGTGGATAGAGTGCCAGGTCTCTGTCCATTCAGAGACATCAGTATCTGTCTGTCAGAGTGCCAGGTCTCTGTCCATTCAGAGACATCAGTATCTGTCTGTCAGAGTGCCAGGTCTCTGTCCATTCAGAGACATCAGTATCTGTCTGTCAGAGTGCCAGGTCTCTGTCCATTCAGAGACATCAGTATCTGTCTGTCAGAGTGCCAGGTCTCTGTCCATTCAGAGACATCAGTATCTGTCTGTCAGAGTGCCAGGTCTCTGTCCATTCAGAGACATCAGTATCTGTCTGTCAGAGTGCCAGGTCTCTGTCCATTCAGAGACATCAGTGTCTGTCAGAGTGCCAGGTCTCTGTCCATTCAGAGACATCAGTATCTGTCTGAGTGCCAGGTCTCTGTCCATTCAGAGACATCAGTATCTGTCTGTCAGAGTGCCAGGTCACTGTCCATTCAGAGACATCAGTATCAAGCCTGTCTGTCAGAGTGCCAGGTCTCTGTCCATTCAGAGACATCAGTATCTGTCTGTCAGAGTGCCAGGTCTCTGTCCATTCAGAGACATCAGTATCTGTCTGTCAGAGTGCCAGGTCTCTGTCCATTCAGAGACATCAGTATCTGTCTGTCAGAGTGCCAGGTCTCTGTCCATTCAGAGACATCAGTGTCTGTCTGTCAGAGTGCCAGGTCTCTGTCCATTCAGAGACATCAGTATCTGTCTGTCAGAGTGCCAGGTCTCTGTCCATTCAGAGACATCAGTATCTGTCTGTCAGAGTGCCAGGTCTCTGTCCATTCAGAGACATCAGTATCTGTCTGTCAGAGTGCCAGGTCACTGTCCATTTAGAGACATCAGTATCTGTCTGTCAGAGTGCCAGGTCACTGTCCATTCAGAGACATCAGTATCAAGCCTGTCTGTCAGAGTGCCAGGTCTCTGTCCATTCAGAGACATCAGTATCTGTCTGTCAGAGTGCCAGGTCTCTGTCCATTCAGAGACATCAGTATCTGTCTGAGTGCCAGGTCTCTGTCCATTCAGAGACATCAGTATCTGTCTGTCAGAGTGCCAGGTCACTGTCCATTCAGAGACATCAGTATCAAGCCTGTCTGTCAGAGTGCCAGGTCTCTGTCCATTCAGAGACATCAGTATCTGTCTGTCAGAGTGCCAGGTCTCTGTCCATTCAGAGACATCAGTATCTGTCTGAGTGCCAGGTCTCTGTCCATTCAGAGACATCAGTATCTGTCTGTCAGAGTGCCAGGTCTCTGTCCATTCAGAGACATCAGTGTCTGTCTGTCAGAGTGCCAGGTCTCTGTCCATTCAGAGACATCAGTATCTGTCTGTCAGAGTGCCAGGTCTCTGTCCATTCAGAGACATCAGTATCTGTCTGTCAGAGTGCCAGGTCTCTGTCCATTCAGAGACATCAGTATCTGTCTGTCAGAGTGCCAGGTCTCTGTCCATTCAGAGACATCAGTATCTGTCTGTCAGAGTGCCAGGTCTCTGTCCATTCAGAGACATCAGTATCTGTCTGTCAGAGTGCCAGGTCTCTGTCCATTCAGAGACATCAGTATCTGTCTGAGTGCCAGGTCTCTGTCCATTCAGAGACATCAGTATCTGTCTGTCAGAGTGCCAGGTCACTGTCCATTCAGAGACATCAGTATCAAGCCTGTCTGTCAGAGTGCCAGGTCTCTGTCCATTCAGAGACATCAGTATCTGTCTGTCAGAGTGCCAGGTCTCTCTCCATTCAGAGACATCAGTATCTGTCTGAGTGCCAGGTCTCTGTCCATTCAGAGACATCAGTATCTGTCTGTCAGAGTGCCAGGTCTCTGTCCATTCAGAGACATCAGTGTCTGTCTGTCAGAGTGCCAGGTCTCTGTCCATTCAGAGACATCAGTATCTGTCTGTCAGAGTGCCAGGTCTCTGTCCATTCAGAGACATCAGTATCTGTCTGTCAGAGTGCCAGGTCTCTGTCCATTCAGAGACATCAGTATCAAGCCTGTCTGTCAGAGTGCCAGGTCTCTGTCCATTCAGAGACATCAGTATCTGTCTGTCAGAGTGCCAGGTCTCTGTCCATTCAGAGACATCAGTATCTGTCTGTCAGAGTGCCAGGTCTCTGTCCATTCAGAGACATCAGTATCAAGCCTGTCTGTCAGAGTGCCAGGTCTCTGTCCATTCAGAGACATCAGTATCTGTCTGTCAGAGTGCCAGGTCTCTGTCCATTCAGAGACATCAGTATCAAGCCTGTCTGTCAGAGTGCCAGGTCTCTGTCCATTCAGAGACATCAGTATCAAGCCTGTCTGTCAGAGTGCCAGGTCTCTCTCCATTCAGAGACATCAGTATCTGTCTGTCAGAGTGCCAGGTCTCTGTCCATTCAGAGACATCAGTATCTGTCTGTCAGAGTGCCAGGTCTCTGTCCATTCAGAGACATCAGTATCTGTCTGTCAGAGTGCCAGGTCTCTGTCCATTCAGAGACATCAGTATCTGTCTGTCAGAGTGCCAGGTCTCTGTCCATTCAGAGACATCAGTATCTGTCTGTCAGAGTGCCAGGTCTCTGTCCATTCAGAGACATCAGTATCTGTCTGTCAGAGTGCCAGGTCTCTGTCCATTCAGAGACATCAGTGTCTGTCTGTCAGAGTGCCAGGTCTCTGTCCATTCAGAGACATCAGTATCTGTCTGTCAGAGTGCCAGGTCTCTGTCCATTCAGAGACATCAGTATCTGTCTGTCAGAGTGCCAGGTCTCTGTCCATTCAGAGACATCAGTATCTGTCTGTCAGAGTGCCAGGTCACTGTCCATTCAGAGACATCAGTATCAAGCCTGTCTGTCAGAGTGCAAGGTCTCTGCCAGAGCCCCATCGATTGGCACAGCAGTGTAGATCAGATCCTGGCCCCTCAAAGAAACACAAACACACAGAGCACTGACTACATAATCAGTGGTGGTTATGATTAGCAGGGTGGAACCAACCTGACATCCAATGTGAAATGATGGTTAACGCAGGCATCATGCTGGTTCCACTAGACCAGGCATCATGCTGGTTCCACCAGACCAGGCATCATGCTGGTTCCACCAGACCAGGCATCATGCTGGTTCCGCCAGACCAGGCATCATGCTGGTTCCGCCAGACCAGGCATCATGCTGGTTCCGCCAGACCAGGCATCATGCTGGTTCCGCCAGACCAGGCATCATGCTGGTTCCGCCAGACCAGGCATCATGCTGGTTCCACCAGACCAGGCATCATGCTGGTTCCACTAGACCAGGCATCATGCTGGTTCCACCAGACCAGGCATCAGGCTGGTTCCGCCATGCCAGGCATCAGGCTGGTTTCACTAGACCAGGTGGTTCCACCAGACCAGGCATCAGGCTGGTTCTACCAGACCAGGCATCATGCTGGTTCCACCAGACCAGGCATCATGCTGGTTCCACTAGACCAGGCATCATGCTGGTTCCGCCAGACCAGGCATCATGCTGGTTCCGCCAGACCAGGCATCAGGCTGGGTCCGCCAGACCAGGCATCATGCTGGTTCCACCAGACCAGGCATCAGGCTGGTTCCACCAGACCAGGCATCATGCTGGTTCCACCAGACCAGGCATCAGGCTGGTTCCACCAGACCAGGCATCATGCTGGTTCCAATAGACCAGGCATCATGCTGGTTCCACCAGACCAGGCATCATGCTGGTTCCACCAGACCAGGCATCATGCTGGTTCCGCCAGACCAGGCATCAGGCTGGTTCCGCCAGACCAGGCATCATGCTGGTTCCACCAGACCAGGCATCAGGCTGGTTCCACTAGACCAGGCATCATGCTGGTTCCACCAGACCAGGCATCAGGCTGGTTCCACCAGACCAGGCATCATGCTGGTTCCAATAGACCAGGCATCAGGCTGGTTCCACCAGACCATCTGGTTCCACCAGACCAGGCATCATGCTGGTTCCACCAGACCAGGCATCATGCTGGTTGCCAGACCAGGCATCAGGCTGGTTCCGCCAGACCAGGCATCATGGTTCCACCAGACCAGGCATCAGGCTGGTTCCACTAGACCAGGCATCATGCTGGTTCCACCAGACCAGGCATCAGGCTGGTTCCGCCAGACCAGGCATCAGGCTGGTTCCGCCACCCCAGGCATCATGCTGGTTCCACCAGACCAGGCATCAGGCTGGTTCCACCAGACCAGGCATCAGGCTGGTTCCACCAGACCAGGCATCAGGCTGGTTCCACCAGACCAGGCATCAGGCTGGTTCCACCAGACCAGGCATCAGGCTGGTTCCACCAGACCAGGCATCAGGCTGGTTCCACCAGACCAGGCATCATGCTGGTTCCACCAGACCAGGCATCAGGCTGGTTCCACCAGACCAGGCATCATGCTGGTTCCACCAGACCAGGCATCATGCTGGTTCCACCAGACCAGGCATCAGGCTGGTTCCACCAGACCAGGCATCATGCTGGTTCCACCAGACCAGGCATCATGCTGGTTCCACTAGACCAGGCATCATGCTGGTTCCGCCAGACCAGGCATCATGCTGGTTCCGCCAGACCAGGCATCAGGCTGGTTCCGCCAGACCAGGCATCATGCTGGTTCCACCAGACCAGGCATCAGGCTGGTTCCAGTAGACCAGGCATCATGCTGGTTCCACCAGACCAGGCATCAGGCTGGTTCCACCAGACCAGGCATCAGGCTGGTTCCACCAGGTCAGGCATCAGGCTGGTTCCGCCAGACCAGGCATCAGGCTGGTTCCACCAGACCAGGCATCATGCTGGTTCCACCAGACCAGGCATCAGGCTGGTTCCACCAGACCAGGCATCAGGCTGGTTCCACCAGACCAGGCATCAGGCTGGTTCCACCAGACCAGGCATCATGCTGGTTCCACCAGACCAGGCATCATGCTGGTTCCACCAGACCAGGCATCAGGCTGGTTCCACCAGACCAGGCATCATGCTGGTTCCACCAGACCAGGCATCAGGCTGGTTCCACCAGACCAGGCATCAGGCTGGTTCCACCAGACCAGGCATCATGCTGGTTCCACCAGACCAGGCATCAGGCTGGTTCCACCAGGCCAGGCATCAGGCTGGTTCCGCCAGACCAGGCATCATGCTGGTTCCGCCAGACCAGGCATCATGCTGGTTCCACCAGACCAGGCATCATGCTGGTTCCACCAGACCAGGCATCAGGCTGGTTCCACCAGGCCAGGCATCAGGCTGGTTCCACCAGACCAGGCATCATGCTGGTTCCACCAGACCAGGCATCAGGCTGGTTCCGCCAGACCAGGCATCATGCTGGTTCCGCCAGACCAGGCATCAGGCTGGTTCCACCAGGCCAGGCATCAGGCTGGTTCCACCAGACCAGGCATCATGCTGGTTCCACCAGACCAGGCATCAGGCTGGTTCCACCAGACCAGGCATCAGGCTGGTTCCACCAGACCAGGCATCAGGCTGGTTCCACCAGACCAGGCATCATGCTGGTTCCGCCAGACCAGGCATCATGCTGGTTCCACTAGACCAGGCATCAGGCTGGTTCCACCAGACCAGGCATCATGCTGGTTCCACTAGACCAGGCATCATGCTGGTTCCACTAGACCAGGCATCATGCTGGTTCCACCAGACCAGGCATCATGCTGGTTCCGCCAGACCAGGCATCAGGCTGGTTCCACCAGACCAGGCATCATGCTGGTTCCACCAGACCAGGCATCATGCTGGTTCCACCAGACCAGGCATCAGGCTGGTTCCACCAGACCAGGCATCATGCTGGTTCCACCAGACCAGGCATCAGGCTGGTTCCACCAGACCAGGCATCAGGCTGGTTCCACCAGACCAGGCATCAGGCTGGTTCCACCAGACCAGGCATCATGCTGGTTCCACCAGACCAGGCATCATGCTGGTTCTACCAGACCAGGCATCATGCTGGTTCCACTAGACCAGGCATCATGCTGGTTCCACCAGACCAGGCATCTTGCTGGTTCCACCAGCATAGGCACTTGGAATTGACTGAGAAGACCTTATTTTACCAGGTAAATTGACTGAGAACACATTCTCATTTACAACAACGACCTGGGGAATAGTTACAGGGGAAAGGAGGGGGATGAATGAGCCAATTGGAAGCTGGGGATGATTAGGTGGCCATGATGGTATGAGGGCCAGATTGGGAATAAATGTGTCATACTCATATTGACCCCACATTGGCTGTTTCCAAAACTATTGGTTGTTTTTTAGGGGCAGTCGGTCTTAAATATAGAATGTCTGGCAGTATGATGTGTCGCTTAGAATGAGTACATTTAAGCTACACACACACACACATACACACACCAAGGCCTAGTCCTGACGTTCTGGTCCAGCGCACGCACACACACACACACACACACACACACACACACACACACACACACACACACACACACACACACACACACACACACACACACACACACACACAGCGACAGTAGCATATGATGAGTCAAACTCCCCATCTCACACTAATCACTTCACTGCACTAATTGCAAATGCAAATATGCAAAAGTATATTAATGAATTACTATACAAATGAGTTATCTTGTCTTTTAAGGTAATAAATGACAGAGGTTGAGAGAGAGTGAGAGATAGATGGTGATCTATTGTATTGATAGAATAAGTCTGAGGCAACTTTAATGAGCTGTGTGTGAGACCTACTGTGGACTGAATCAGTTTTATGCACTGACTGGAAGGAAGCTGATAATGATGGATTGTTTAGTGGTCTTGGGTAGAAATTACGATTCCTCACTGTCCGCGACCGAGTCAAAACTGAGTACAAATGTATCTGACACAGAGACAAGACCAAGACACTCAATATGTGGTGTCCAGACTGGACGGGAGTCACCACACTAACTACTAAAATCTCTTCAAATCCAGTAGAACTATCTACACAGAAACCTGGGGTTGGGAGAAAGAGTGAACCAGTCAATAAGCGCCACATACAGTGACAAGAAAAAGTATGTGAACCCTTTGGAATTACCTGTTCTGCATAAATTGTTCATAAAATTGTAGTCACAACAGTAGATCAACACAGTCTGCTTAAACTAATAGCACACAAACAATTATACGTGTTTATTTCTTTATTGAACACACCTTGTAAACATTCACAGTGCAGGGTGGGAAAAGTATGTGAACACTTGGATTTAATAACTGGTTGACCCCCCCTTGACAGCAATAACCTCAACCAAACGTTTTCTGTAGTCGGGAATCAGACCTGCACAACGGTCAGGAGGAATTTTGGACCATTCCTCTTTACAAAACTGTTTCAGTTCAGAAATATTCTTGGGATGTCTGGTGTGAACTGCTCTCTTGAGGTCATGCCACAGCATCTCAATCGGGTTGAGGTCAGGACTCTGACTGGGCCACTCAGGTTGAGGTCAGGACTCTGACTGGGCCACTCAGGTTGAGGTCAGGACTCTGACTGGGACACTCCAGAAGGCATATTTTCTTCTCTTGAAGCCATTCTGTTGTCGATTTACTTCTGTGTTTTGGGTCATTGTCCTGTTGCATCACCCACTTCTGTTGAGCTTTAATTGGCGGACAGATAGCTTTACATTCTCCTGCAAAATGTCTTGATAAACTTGGGAATTCATTTTCCCGTTGATGATAGCAAGCTGTCCAGGCCCTAAGCCAGCAAAGCAGCCCCAAACCATGATGCTCCCTCCACCATACTTTACAGTTGGGATGAGGTTTTGATGTTGGTGTGCTGTGCCTTTTTTCTCCACACATAGTGTTTTGTGTTCCTTCCAAACTCGACTGTAGTTTCATCTTTCCACAGAATATTTTGCCAGAAGCGCTGTGGAACATCCAGGTGCTCTTTTGGGAACTTCGGATGTGCAGCAACGGGTTTTTTTGGACAGCTGTGGCTTCTTCCGTGGTGTCCTGCCATGAACACCCTTCATGTTTAGTGCTTTACGTGTCGGAGACTCGTCATCAGAGATGTTAGCACGTTCCAGAGATTTCTGTAAGTCTTTAGCTCTGACACTAGGATTATTCTAAACCTCATTGAGCATTCTGCGCTGTGTTCTTGCAGTCATCTTTGTAGGAAGGCCACTCCTAGGGAGAGTAGTAACAGTGCTGAACTTTCTCCATTTATAGACAATTTGTCTAACTGTGGACTGATGAACATCAAGGCTTTTAGATATATGTTTGTAACCCTGTCCAGCTTTATGCAAGTCAATCATTCTTAATGTTGGGTCTTCTGAGATCTCTTTTGTTTGAGGCATGGTTGACATCATGCAATGCTTCTTGTGAATAGCAAACTCACATTTTGTGAGTGTTATTTTTATAGGGCAGGGCCGCTCTAACCAACATCTCCAACCTAGTCTCAATGATTGTACTCCATGTTAGCTGACTCCAATTAGCTGTTGGAGAAGTCATTAGCCTAGGGGTTCACATATTTTTCCAACCTACACCGTGAATGTTTAAATTAAGTATTCAATATAGACAAGAACAATACAATAATGTGCGTGTTGTTAGTTTAATAAGCAGACTGTGTTTGTCTGTTGTTGTAACTTAGATGAAGATCAGATAAAATTTTATGACCAATTTATGCAGAAATCCAGGTAATTCCAAAGGGTTCACATACTTTTTCTTGCCACTGTAGTTTGTGGATGGCTGTGTTGGCCTGTGTTAGCCTGGTAGCTAGGCTGTGTTGACCTGACTGTTAGCCTGGTAGCTAGGCTGTGTTGACCTGAGGGTTAGCCTGGTAGCTAGGCTGGGTAGGTCTGTGTTAGCCTGGTAGCTAGGCTGTGTTGACCTGACTGTTAGCCTGGTAGCTAGGCTGTGTAGACCTGAGGGTTAGCCTGGTAGCTAAGCTGGGTAGGTCTGTGTTAGCCTGGTAGATAGGCTGAGTAGGTCTGTGTTAGCCTGGTAGCTAGGCTGTGTTGACCTGACTGTTAGCCTGGTAGCTAGGCTGGGTAGGTCTGTGTTAGCCTGGTAGCTAGGCTGTGTAGACCTGAGGGTTAGCCTGGTAGCTAGGCTAGGTAGGTCTGTGTTAGCCTGGTAGCTAGGCTGAGTAAGTCTGTGTTAGCCTGGTAGCTAGGCTGTGTTGACCTGACTGTTAGCCTGGTAGCTAGGCTGTGTAGACCTGACTGTTAGCCTGGTAGCTAGGCTGTGTAGACCTGAGGGTTAGCCTGGTAGCTAGGCTGGGTAGGTCTGTGTTAGCCTGGTAGCTAGGCTGTGTTGACCTGACTGTTAGCCTGGTAGCTAGGCTGTGTAGACCTGACTGTTAGCCTGGTAGCTAGGCTGGGTAGGTCTGTGTTAGCCTGGTAGCTAAGCTAGGTAGGTCTGTGTCAGCCTGGTAGCTAGGCTGGGTACTCTTAGGGTTCTGCTCTATGTGGTTCTGATGGACAGATCCAGGTCCTGGAGTTGTTGTCTTCCCGCTGTGCTGTTCTAGCCAATTACAACACGCATCTGTTGCTGTTGGTCCTCTCCTGGTCCTCTGGTGGTCCTCTGGTGGTCCTCTCTTGGTCCTCTGGTGGTCCTCTCCTGGTTCTCTGGTGGTCCTCTCCTGGTCCTCTGCTGGTCCTCTCCTGGTCCTCTGGTGGTCCTCTCCTGGTCCTCTGGTGGTCCTCTCCTGGTCCTCTCCTGGTCCTCTGGTGGTCCTCTCCTGGTCCTCTCCTGGTCCTGTGCTGCTCCTCTGGTGGGCTACTCTCAGCTGCAGGTAAACCACATCTCATATTCACAGTTGGGCTATGGCATGGAGTGGGAATGGGGGTGGGAAGGTGTACGACGGCTACCGCCTCTCAACAAACTTGCATAGACACGCTCTGGTGTTGGTTGGTAAATGGGGTCAGTAAATGGATAGACAACGCCTGAAAATAAGTTTAAAATATTAAAATATTTATTCAGGAATAATGTATAAATGTTTTAAAATATGTATGGTGTCAATGGGTGTATGGTGTCAATGGGTGTATGGTGTCAATGGGTGTATGGTGTCAATGGGTGTATGGTGTCAATGGGTGTATGGTGTCAATGGGTGTATGGTGTCAATGGGTGTATGGTGTCAATGGGTGTATGGTGTCAATGGGTGTATGGTGTCAATGGGTGTATGGTGTCAATGGATGTATGGTATCAATGGGTGTATGGTGTCAATGGGTGTATGGTGTCAATGGGTGTATGGGGTCAATGGGTGTATGGTGTCAATGGGTGTATGGTTTCAATGGGTGTATGGTGTCAATGGGTGTATGGTGTCAATGGGTGTATGGTGTCAATGGGTGTATGGTGTCAATGGGTGTATGGTGTCAATGGGTGTATGGTGTCAATGGGTGTATGGTGTCAATGGGTGTATGGTGTCAATGGGTGTATGGTGTCAATGGGTGTATGGTGTCAATGGGTGTATGGTGCCAATGGGTGTATGGTGTCAATGGATGTATGGTGTCAATGGGTGTATGGTGTCAATGGGTGTATGGTGTCAATGGGTGTATGGTGTCAATGGGTGTATGGTGTTAATGGGTGTATGGTGTCAATGGGTGTATGGGGTCAATGGGTGTATGGTGTTAATGGGTGTATGGTGTCAATGGGTGTATGGTGTCAATGGGTGTATGGTGTCAATGGGTGTATGGGGTCAATGGGTGTATGGTGTCAATGGGTGTATGGTGTCAATGGGTGTATGGTTTCAATGGGTGTATGGTGTCAATGGGTGTATAGTGTCAATGGGTGTATGGTTTCAATGGGTGTATGGTTTCAATGTGTGTATGGTTTCAATGTGTGTATGGTGTCAATGTGTGAATGGTGTCAATGGGTGTATGGTGTCAATGGGTGTAGATTTCAGATGAGAGATATAAAAACAGTGACGGTAGATAGCTGACGTGCTGCTGGAGGGAAGATATCTGTAGAAAAGACCATCTGTTCTCCAACACCTCAGTGACTGGAGGGGGGAGTACGGCGCTGCCATGGAAACATTAAAAACAGTGTCACTATTTACTACATAGTGCACTACCCATAAAAAAGGCCCTGGTGCAGCCAAGTATATAAAAACAGTGTCAGACTTTATCTGCCATGGAAACGTATATAAAAACAGGGAATGGGGTGCCATTTGGGACAAACAGAAAGACAGCATTCAGAACTGGAGAGAAATAAAACCAGTCAGACTTTACGGCGCTGCCATGGAAACGTATATAAAAACAGTGTCAGACTTTATACTGGTGCTGCCATGGAAACGTATATAAAAACAGTGTCAGACTTTACGGCGCTGCCATGGAAATGTATATAAAAACAGTGTCAGACTTTATACTGGTGCAGCCATGGAAACGTATATAAAAACAGTGTCAGACTTTATACTGGTGCTGCCATGGAAACGTATATAAAAACAGTGTCAGACTTTACGGCGCTGCCATGGAAACGTATATAAAAACAGTGTCAGACTTTATACTGGTGCTGCCATGGAAACGTATATAAAAACAGTGTCAGACTTTACGGCGCTGCCATGGAAACGTATATAAAAACAGTGTCAGACTTTATACTGGTGCAGCCATGGAAACGTATATAAAAACAGTGTCAGACTTTATACTGGTGCAGCCATGGAAACGTATATAAAAACAGTGTCAGACTTTACGGCGCTGCCATGGAAACGTATATAAAAACAGTGTCAGCTGCCATGGAAACGTATATAAAAACAGTGTCAGACTTTATACTGGTTTACGGCGCTGCCATGGAAACGTATATAAAAACAGTGTCAGACTTTATACTGGTGCAGCCATGGAAACGTATATAAAAACAGTGTCAGACTTTATACTGGCGCTGCCATGGAAACGTATATATAAAAACAGTGTCAGACTTTATACTGGTGCAGCCATGGAAACGTATATAAAAACAGTGTCAGACTTTATACTGGCGCTGCCATGGAAACGTATATATAAAAACAGTGTCAGACTTTACGGCGCTGCCATGGAAATGTATATAAAAACAGTGTCAGACTTTACGGCGCTGCCATGGAAACGTATATAAAAACAGTGTCAGACTTTATACTGGCGCTGCCATGGAAACGTATATAAAAACAGTGTCAGACTTTATACTGGTGCTGCCATGGAAACGTATATAAAAACAGTGTCAGATGGAAACGTATATAAAAACAAAAACAGTGTCAGAAACGTATTAAAAACAGTACTTTGGTGCTGCGTATATAAAAACAGTGGAAACGCTGCCATGGAAACGTATATAAAAACAGTGTCAGACTTTATACTGGTGCTGCCATGGAAACGTATGGAAACGTATATAAAAACAGTGTCAGACTTTATACTGGTGCTGCCATGGAAACGTATATAAAAACAGTGTCAGACTTTATACTGGTGCTGCCATGGAAACGTATATAAAAACAGTGTCAGACTTTATACTGGTGCTGCCATGGAAACGTATATAAAAACAGTGTCAGACATGGAAACGTTATACAGTGGTGCTGCCATGGAAACGTATATATAAAAACAGTGTCAGACTTATACTGGTGCTGCCATGGAAACGTATATAAAAACAGTGTCAGACGTATACTGGTGCTGCCATGGGAAACGTATATAAAAACAGTGTCAGACTTTATACTGGTGCTGCCATGGAAACGTATAAAAAAACAGTGTCAGACTTTATACTGGTGCTGCCATGGCTGCCATGTATATGGAAACGTATATAAAAACAGTGTCAGACTTTTACTGGCGCTGCCATGAAAACGTATATATAAAAACAGTGTCAGACTTTACTGGCGCTGCCATGGAAACGTATATAAAAACAGTGTCAGACTTTATACTGGTGCTGCCATGGAAACGTATATAAAAACAGTGTCAGACTTTACGGCGCTGCCATGGAAATGTATATAAAAACAGTGTCAGACTTTACGGCGCTGCCATGGAAACGTATATGAAAACAGTGTCAGACTTTACGGCGCTGCCATGGAAACGTATATTAAAACAGTGTCAGACTTTATACTGGTGCTCGTTTTTCAACCACTCCACAAATTTCTTGTTAAGTTAACAAACTATAGTTTGGCAAGTCGGTTAGGACATCTACTTGGAGCATGACACAAGTCATTTTTCCAACAACTGTTTACAGACAGATTATTTCACTTATAATTCACTGTATCACAATTCCAGTGGGTCAGAAGTTTACATACGCTAAGTTGACTGTGTCTCTAAACAGCTTGTAAAATTCCAGAAAATGATGTCCTGGCTTTCGAAGCTTCTGATAGGCTAATTGACATAATTTGAGTCAATTGGAGGTGTACCTGTGGATGTATTTCAAGGCCTACCTTCAAACTCAGTGCCTCTGCTTGACATCATGGGAAAATCAAAAGAAATCAGCCAAGACATCAGAAAAAAATTGTAGACCTCCACAAGTCTGGTTCATCCTTGGGAGCAATTTCCAAACGCCTGAAGGTACCATGTTCATCTGTACAGACAATAGTATGCAAGTATAAACACCATGGGACCACACAGCCATCATACCTCTCAGGAAGGAGACGTCTCCTTGTTCTGTCTCCTAGAGATGAACATACGTTGGTGCGAAAGGTGCAAATCAATCCCAGAACAGCAGCAAAGGACCTTGTGAAGATGCTGGAGGAAACAGGTACAAAAGTATCTATATCCACAGTAAAACGAGTCCTATATCGACATAACCTGAAATGCCGCTCAGCAAGGAAGAAACCACTGCTTCAAAACCGACATAAAAAAGACAGACTGGGGTGGCAGCATCATGTTGTGGGGGTACTTTGCTGCAGGAGGGACTGGTGCACTTCACAAAATAAATCGCATCACGAGGGAGGAAAATTATGGTTTAAGGACAACAAAGTCAATATATTGGAGTGACCATCACAAAGCCCTGACCTCAATCCTTTAGAACATTTGTGGGCAGAACTGAAAAAGCGTGTGCGAGCAAGGAGCCCTACAAACCTGACTCAGTTACACCAGCTCTGCCAGGAGGAATGGGCCAAAATTCACCCAACTTATTGTGGGAAGCTTGTGGAAGGCTACCCGAAATGTTTGACCCAAGTTAAATAATTTAAAGGCAATGCTAACAAATACTAATTAAGTGTATGTAAACTTGTGATCCACTGGGAATGTGATGAAAGAAATAAAAGCTGATATAAATCATTCTCTCTACTATAATTCTGACATTTCACATTCTTAAAATAAAGTGGTGATCCTAACTGACCAAAGACAGAGAATTTTTACTAGGATTAAGGAATTGTGATAAACTGAATTTAAATGTATTTGACTAAGGTGTATTTAAACTTCTGACTTCAACTGTATATAAAAGAGTGTGAAACGTTATACTGGAGCTGCCATGGAAACATATAATAAAACAGTGTGAAACGTTATACTGGAGCTGCCATGGAAACATATAATAAAACAGTGTGAAATGTTATACTGGAGCTGCCATGGAAACGTATAATAAAGTGTGTGTGCACAGTGTATGTTTGTGTGTGTGTGTGTGTGTGACTGACTGTGTGAGTGTGTGTGTGTGTGTGTGTGTGTGTGTGTGTGTGTGTGTGTGTGTGTGTGTGTGTGTGTGTGTGTGTGTGTGTGTGTGTGTGTGTGTGTGTGCACTATGTATGTTTGTGTGTGTATGACTGACTGTGTGTGTGTGTGTGTGCACAGTGTATGTTTTTGTGTGTGACTGTGAGTGTGACTGTGTGTGAGTGTATGTTTGTGTTTGTGTGACTGACTGTGTGATTGTGTTTGTGTGTGTGTGACTGACTGTGTGAGTGTGTGTGTGCACAGTGTATGTTTGTGTGTGTGTGACTGACTGTGTGAATGTGTGTGTTTGTGTGTGTGTGACTGACTGTGTGAGTGTGCGTGTGTGTGTGTATGACTGACTGTGTGAGTGTGTATGTGTGTGTGCACAGTGTATGTTTGTGTGTGTATGACTGACTGTGTGAGTGTGTATGTGTGTGTGCACAGTGTATGTTTGTGTGTGTGTGACTGACTGTGTGAGTGTGTGTGTGTGCACAGTGTGTGTTTGTGTGTGTGTGACTGACTGTGTGATTGTGTGTGCGCACAGTGTATGTTTGTGTGTGTGTGACTGACTGTGTGAGTGTGTGTGTGCACAGTGTATGTTTGTGTGTGTGTGACTGACTGTGTGATTGTGTGTGTGTGCACAGTGTATGTTTGTGTGTGTGTGACTGACTGTGTGAGTATGAGTGTGTGTGTGCACAGTGTATGTTTGTGTGTGTGTGACTGACTGTGTGAGTATGAGTGTGTGTGTGCACAGTGTATGTTTGTGTGTGTATGACTGACTGTGTGAGTGTGAGTGTGTGTGTGCACAGTGTATGTTTGTGTGTGTGTGACTGACTGTGTGAGTGTGTGTGTGCACAGTGTATGTTTGTGTGTGTGTGACTGACTGTGTGAGTGTGTGTGTGCACAGTGTATGTTTGTGTGTGTGTGACTGACTGTGTGAGTGTGTGTGTGACTGACTGACTGTGTGAGTGTGTGTGTGCACAGTGTATGTTTGTGTGTGTGTGACTGACTGTGTGAGTGTGTGTGTTTGTGTGTGTGTGACTGACTGTGAGTGTGTGTGTGTGTATGACTGACTGTGTGAGTGTGTGTGTGTGCACAGTGTATGTTTGTGTGTACAGAGACAAACCTTTGACTAACTCATCCACCCTCAGAGCTGTGGGTTTAAAGTCTCTACTGCTCGCCGCAGTTTGTGTGTGTGTGACTGACTGTGTGAATGTGTATGTTTGTGTGTGTGTGACTGACTGTGTGAGTGTGTGTGTTTGTGTGTGTGTGACTGACTGTGTGAGTGTGTATGTTTGTGTGTGTGTGACTGACTGTGTGAGTGTGTGTGTGTGCACAGTGTATGTTTGTGTGTGTGTGACTGACTGACTGTGTGTGTGTGACTGACTGTGTGAGTGTGAGTGAGTGTGTGTGTGTGTACAGAGACAAACCTTTGACAAACTCATCCACCCTCAGAGCTGTGGGTTTAAAGTCTCTACTGCTCGCCGCAGTTTGTGTGTGTGTGTGACTGACTGTGTGTGTGTGACTGACTGTGTGAGTGTGAGTGTGTGTGTGTGTACAGAGACAAACCTTTGACAAACTCATCCACCCTCAGAGCTGTGGCTTTAAAGTCTCTACTGCTCGCCGCAGTTTGTGTGTGTGTGACTGACTGTGTGAGTGTGTGTGTGTGCACAGTGTATGTTTGTGTGTGTGTGACTGACTGACTGACTGACTGTGTGTGTGTGACTGACTGTGTGAGTGTGAGTGTGTGTGTGTGTGTGTGTACAGAGACAAACCTTTGACAAACTCATCCACAATCAGAGCTGTGGGTTTAAAGTCTCTACTGCTCGCCGCAGTTTGTGTGTGTGTGACTGACTGTGTGAGTGTGTGTGTGACTGACTGACTGTGTGTGTGTGACTGACTGTGTGAGTGTGTGTGTGACTGACTGACTGTGTGTGTGTGACTGACTGTGTGTGTGTGACTGACTGTGTGAGTGTGTGTGTGTGTACAGAGACAAACCTTTGACTAACTCATCCACCCTCAGAGCTGTGGCTTTAAAGTCTCTACTGCTCGCCGCAGTTTGTGTGTGTGTGACTGACTGACTGTGTGTGTGACTGACTGTGTGAGTGTGAGTGTGTGTGTGTGTACAGAGACAAACCTTTGACAAACTCATCCACCCTCAGAGCTGTGGCTTTAAAGTCTCTACTGCTCGCCGCAGTTTGTGTGTGTGTGACTGACTGTGTGAGTGTGTGTGTGTGCACAGTGTATGTTTGTGTGTGTGTGACTGACTGACTGACTGACTGTGTGTGTGTGACTGACTGTGTGAGTGTGTGTGTGTGTGTGTACAGAGACAAACCTTTGACAAACTCATCCACCCTCAGAGCTGTGGGTTTAAAGTCTCTACTGCTCGCCACAGTTTGTGTGTGTGTGACTGACTGTGTGAGTGTGTGTGTGACTGACTGACTGTGTGTGTGTGACTGACTGTGTGAGTGTGTGTGTGACTGACTGACTGTGTGTGTGTGACTGACTGTGTGTGTGTGACTGACTGTGTGAGTGTGTGTGTGTGTACAGAGACAAACCTTTGACTAACTCATCCACCCTCAGAGCTGTGGCTTTAAAGTCTCTACTGCTCGCCGCAGTTTGTGTGTGTGTGACTGACTGACTGTGTGTGTGACTGACTGTGTGAGTGTGTGTTTGTGCACAGTGTATGTTTGTGTGTGTGTGACTGACTGACTGTGTGTGTGTGACTGACTGTGTGAGTGTGTGTTTGTGCACAGTGTATGTTTGTGTGTGTGTGACTGACTGACTGACTGGTTGTGTGTGACTGACTGTGTGAGTGTGAGTGTGTGTGTGTGTACAGAGACAATCCTTTGACTAACTCATCCACCCTCAGAGCTGTGGGTTTAACGTCTCTACTGCTCGCAGCAGCTGAGTTCTGGCACCTCAGATGTTCTACTGCTTCAGGTTCTG
Source organism: Oncorhynchus masou masou (assembly GCF_036934945.1). Classification (NCBI taxonomy): domain Eukaryota; kingdom Metazoa; phylum Chordata; class Actinopteri; order Salmoniformes; family Salmonidae; genus Oncorhynchus; species Oncorhynchus masou. The sequence continues at coordinate 668,684 of NC_088214.1, forward strand.
TTCCTCTTATAGAGATGTTCTACTGCTTCAGGTTCTGTTCCTCTTATAGAGATGTTCTACTGCTTCAGGTTCTGTTCCTCTTATAGAGATGTTCTACTGCTTCAGGTTCTGTTCCTTTTATAGAGATGTTCTACTGCTTCAGGTTCTGTTCCTCTTATAGAGATGTTCTACTGCTTGAGGTTCTGTTCCTCTTATATAATATTATCTCAACAGTATTGTGGATCTCCTGCACCTAAATATAAACAGCACCGGCACCCAACATGAGTACCAGAACCTATTCCAGTCCAATCAAGCACTGACTTTTGCATCAAAGGGTATGCTGCAGGGGACTGGGTCCAGCGGACTGGGACCAGGGGACCAGGGGACCAGGGGACTGAGACCAGGGGACCAGGGGACCAGGGAACTGAGGCCAGGGGACTGGGACCAGGGGACTGGGACCAGGGGACTGGGACCAGGGGACCAGGGGACTGGGACTAGGTCCAGCGGACTGGGACTAGGGGACTGAGACCAGGGGACTGGGACTAGGGGACTGAGACCAGGGGACTGGGACTAGGGGACAAGGGGACTGGGACCAGGGGACCAGGGGACTGGGACAAGGGGACTGAGACCAGGGGACTGGGACCAGGGGACAAGGGGACTGGGACCAGGGGACCAGGAGACTGGGACTAGGGGACTGAGACCAGGGGACTGGGACTAGGGGACAAGGGGACTGGGACCAGGGGACAAGGGGACTGGGACCAGGGGACTGGGACAAGGGGACTGGGACTAGGGGACTGAGACCAGGGGACTGGGACCAGGGGACTGGGACCAAGGGACCAGGGGACACAGGTGGACTAGGACCAGGGGACCAGGGGACTGGGACCAGGGGACCAGGGGACCAGGGGACTGAGACCAGGGGACCAGGGGACCAGGGAACTGAGGCCAGGGGACTGGGACCAGGGGACTGGGACCAGGGGACTGGGGCCAGGGGACCAGGGGACTGGGACCAGGGGACTGGGGCCAGGGGACCAGGGGACTGGGACCAGGGGACTTGGACCAGGGGACTGGGGCCAGGGGACAAGGGGACTGGGACCAGGGGACTGAGACAAGGGGACTGGGACCAGGGGACAAGGGGACCAGGGGACTGGGACCAGGGGACTGGGACCCGGGGACCAGGGGACTGGGACCAGGGGACTGGGACCAGGGGACTGGGACCAGGGGACTGGGACCAGGGGACCAGGGGACCAGGGGACTGGGACCAGGGGATTGAGACCAGGGGACTGGGACAAGGGGACTGGGACCAGGGGACTGAGACCAGGGGACTGGGACCAGCGGGCTGGGACCAGGGGACCAGGAGACTGGGACCAGGGGATTGAGACCAGGGGACTGGGACAAGGGGACTGGGGCCAGGGGACCAGGGGACTGGGACCAGGGGACTGGGACCAGGGGACTGGGACCAGGGGACTGGGACCAGGGGACTGAGACCAGGGGACAAGGGGACTGGGTCCAGGGGACTGGGTCCAGGGGACTGGGACCAGGGGACTGGGACCAGGGCCTGGAACCAGGGCCTGGAACCAGTGGACTGGGACCAGGGCCTGGAACCAGTGGACTGGACCCAGGGCACTTGGACCAGGGGACTTGGACCAGGGGACTGGGGCCAGGGGACTGGGGCCAGGGGACTGGGACCAGGGGACTGGGACCAGGGGACTGGGACCAGGGGACTGGGACCAGGGGACTGTCCCCTAGTTAGCCCTGTGTTAGCCGGGTATCTGGACTGGTTCCGAGTGACATTTTTGTGTACATAGCGCTCTGTGAAGAGTGCTATATCAATTGTTGTAAACTCCTTGAAAGAGCCAGTTGTCCCACTTCTGCTCTTAGCTGAGATGGAGCATGTGAAATCTGACACCTCATTTGCATAGGGAGCGACAAGGCACATTTTCTGGCCTATCCAGACAAATGATCGATTTTCTTTGGCTGTCAGACTCAGAGCCCCACTTGACATGTGAAGCAAGAGACTCTAGGGAGCCCATCTCGCTGATATTCAGACAGATTTAGAGCTGTCAACATGAAAAAATAAAAAATAATTTAGTAGAAATGGTTTCTGTTGGTCACAGAGGGACGAAATATGGGAAGTTGTAACGACATTTGAACGGCGTCTCTCAAAGGACGCTGGGCAGAAGATTCTCTGTTGCCAGTTATATGAAATGGTGCCAATTTTGTACTGTCCCTAAATATGATTATGTTTATTTTACACTTATAACAAAGGTGAAATATCATAGTAAGTCATTTATAAATGGATTGTTAGTATATTTAGAAAGCATTACAAAAATGAAGCCTTCTTCCCCCACTTTTGTTGAATAGTTTTTAATATTTCTAATCATATTTCTTATGTACTTGATCTTGTCTCCTCAAAAGTGACTACACCTCAGCAATGTATAACTATTTTGATCAGAAAGATGTTTATCTTTCTGGCAGTATAAAAACCTCAAATTGTATTTGTCACATGCTTCGTAAACAACAGGTGTAGACTAACAGTGAAATGCTTCCTAACGGGCCTTTCACAACTATGCAGAGAGAAACAATTTGAAATAGTGGAAAATGTATGTGTGTGTATATATATCTATATATTATCAGTTAAAAGTTTGGACACACCTTGTCACGTCCTGACCTTAGTTACTTTTGTATGTCTCTGTTTTAGTTTGTTCAGGGCGTGAGTTGGGGTGGGCATTCTAGGTTTTTGTTCTAGGTCTTGTATTTCTGTGTTTGGCCTGGTATGGTTCCCAATCAGAGGCAGCTGTCGATCGTTGTCTCTGATTGAGAACCATACTTAGGTAGTCTTTTTTCCCACTATGATTTGTAGGTAGTTATTTTCTGTTTAGTGTGTGTTGCACCTGACGGAGCTGTTTCGCTCATGCCTTTTGTTACTTTGTATTTAGTGCTCAGTTGTATTTAATAAAATGCCGAACACACCTTGGTCCTTACCTTCTTCCACCAACGACAGTCGTTACACACCGACTCATTCCAGGGTTTTTCTGTATTTGTACTATTTTCTACATTGTATAATAATAGTGAAGACATGAAAACTGAAATAACACATAAGGATTCATGCCGTAACCAAAAAAGTGTTATACACATCAAAATATGTTTCATATTTGAGATTCTTCAAAGTAGCCATCCTTTGTAGTAGCCACAGCTTTGCACACTCTTGCATTCTCTCAACCAGCTTCATGAGGTAGTCACCTGGAATGCATTTAAATTTTCAGGTGTGCCTTGTTAAAAGTTCATTTGTGGAATTTATTTTCTTCTTAATTCGTTTGAGCCAATTAGTTGTGTTCTAACATGGTAGGTGTGGTATACAGAAAATAGCCCTATTTGGACCAAGTCCATATTATGGCAAAAACAGCTCAAATAAGCAAAGAGAAACGACAGTCCATCATTACTTTAAGACATGAAGGTCAGTTCAGTTAATTCGGAAAATGTCAAGAACTTTGTGTCACGTCCTGACCTTAGTTCCTTTTTTATGTCTCTATTTTAGTTTGGTCAGGGTGTGAGTTGGGGTGGGCATTCTATATTTTTGTTCTATGTTTTCTATTTCTATGTGTATGGCCTGGTATGGTTCCCAATCAGAGGCAGCTGGCAATCGTTGTCTCTGATTGAAAACCATACTTAGGCAGCCTGATTTCCCACTATGATTGGTGGGTAGTTGTTTTCTGTTTAGTGTTTTTGTTGCACCTTACAGAACTGTCAGTTTGTTGTTTTTGTTCCAGTATTCATCTTTATTAAAATCATTATGAATACGTACCAAGCTGCTCTTTGGTCCTCTTCTCCTTCTCCCGACGACAATCGTTACACTTTGAAAGACCCAGAGTTACCTCTGCTGCAGAGGTTAAGTTCATTAGAGTTACCTGCTTCAGAAATTGCAGGCCAAATAAATGCTTCACAGAGTTCAAGTAACAGACACATCTCAACATCAACTGTTCAGAGGAGACTGCGTGAATCAGGCCTTCATGGTCAAATTGCTGCAAAGAAACCAGACAAATTCTGACAAATTCAATGAAACAAAGTTGGAGGTGGCTTATGTGGAATTAACATTCAATTCTCTGGCAACACCTCTGGTGGACATTCCTGCAGTCATCGTGCCAGTTGCTCCCTCAACTTGAGACATTGTGTGACACAACTGCACTTTTTAGAGTAGTGGCCTTGTCCCCAGCACAAGGTGCACCTGTGTAGTGATCATGCTATTTAATCAGCTTCTTGATCTGCCAGCCCTGCCAGGTGGATTGGATTATCTTGGCACAGGAGAAATTGTCACTAACAGGGATGTAAACAAATTTGTGCACAACATTTTTGAGAAATAAGCTTTTTGTGCGAATGGAACATTTTAGAAAAGTGAGTTGTTTGTTGTCTGTATTTTGAGTCTAAAACCTATATACAACTATTATAGTAGTTAGTACTATAGCCTGTTAGTTACCGGGTGTGTCACTTACTAAGTAATGTTTTAGCTGTCACAATGAACTCCTATACAATCTTTCAATTGTAGTCTCCTTTCAAAATATTCAGAAACAAGGAAAGGCAAATAACTGCAACTATGTCAGTTTCACACTTCTATCTAAGAGTGCAACAGCAAGCGGGAAGGAACATATGTCTGTCTGAGAAGGCGTAGGAGAGAGAAGCGGAGAGACAGAGAAACGAAGCTAGGTGTTATTCTGAGATGCTGTTCTTCCTGCAGCACTATGGTGATAATTGACCTTGGATGAATCATAACATACTGGCAACAGAAGCTGTAAATACATTTAGTCTGTTGTTGTCATCGTTGTGTTAGTGCATGTATTTGCACCTTGTTCTCTACCTCCCCTGTAACCTGTAGCCACACAGAAGGTTGGATGAATTGAATTGACATGCTGGTATGTAGCATGTACTGTATGTAATATGTAGCATGTACTGTATGTAATATGTACTATATGTAATATGTACTATATGTAGAATGTACTATATGTAATATGTACTATATGTAATATGTAGGATGTACTATATGTATCATGTACTATATGTATTATGTACTATATGTAATATGTAGGATGTACGATATGTAGCATGTACTATATGTAGAATGTACTATATGTGATATGTAGCATGTACAATATGTAGTATGTACTATATGTAATATGTAGAATGTACTATATGTGTCATGTCTTATTATGTCTGTTCCTGTCCTTTCTCTTCACTCTGTCTCTCTCTGCTGGTCTTTTTAGGTTACCTTCTCTGTCTCTCCTTCTTCAGCTGTTCTACATCTCCCCTAACTAGCTCATTCACTCTTTCCCACCTGTTCTCTCTTTCCCCTCTGATTAGGTCTCTATTTCTCTCTCTGTTCCTGCTACTTTCAGTGTCTGATTCTTGTTTGTGTTTTTCATGCCAGAAGCAAGCTGTCGTCTCGTTTGCTTCCACCTTGTCCTATCCTGTCGGAGTCTGCCTGGCAGGTGCATCCTGCACTATACTAACGTTCTTTTTGTTCCATTGACAACGTTGGAAGAGGATTTATGCCATTCCTGTTTTTCATTAAAGAACTCTGTTTTCTGTTAAAACCGCTTTTGGGTCTTCACTCAAGTACATAACAGAAGAATCAGACCAAGAATGGACCCAGCGGCTCCGGACCCTTTTCACTCCGCCGTCGAGATCCAGGGAGCGATGCTAGGCAGACACGAGGAGGAATTGTCTGCTGCTCGACATGCCGTTGAGACCCTGGCCATCCAAGTCTCCGACCTCACAAGACAGGTTCACCAACTCCACCTCGATCCACCGCCCACTTCCAGGGTTTCCGAGTCTCCGGAGCCCAGGATCAACAACCCGCCGTGTTACTCTGGGGAGCCCACTGAGTGCCGCTCATTCCTCACTCAGTGTGATGTGGTGTTCTCTCTCCAGCCCAACACTTACTCCAGGAGCGCAGCCCGCATCGCCTACGTCATTTCTCTCATTTACATTACATTTAAGTCATTTAGCAGACGCTCTTATCCAGAGCGACTTACAAATTGGTGAATTCACCTTCTGACATCCAGGGGTGAGAAGGATTACTTATCTTATCCTAGGTATTCCTTGAAGAGGTGGGGTTTCAGGTGTCTCCGGAAGGTGGTGATTGACTCCGCTGTCTCCTTACCGGACGGGCGCGTGAGTGGGGCACGGCAATCTGGGAGGCGAGGGCTGAGTGTATTAACCAGTATCAGGACTTTAAGGAGGAGATGATACGGGTTTTTGACCGTTCTGTTTTTGGGGAGGAGGCTTCCAGGGCCCTGTCTTCCCTATGTCAGGGGAATCGATCCATAACGGATTATTCTATTGAGTTTCGCACTCTCGCTGCCTCTAGTGACTGGAACGAGCCGGCTTTGCTCGCTCGTTTTCTGGAGGGTCTCCTCGTCGAGGTTAAGGATGAGATCCTCTCCCGGGAGGTTCCTTCCAGTCTGGACTCCTTAATAGCTCTCGCTATTCGCATAGAGCGACGGTTTGATCTTCGTCGCCGAGCTCGTGGAAAGGAGTTCGCGTTCTCCGTTGCTCCCCTCTCCACATCACTGCCACCTGCCGCATCACTGCCACCCTCCTCCGCCGGCTCGGATGCTGAGCCTATGCAGCTGGGGGTATCCGCATCTCGGCCAAGGAGAAGGAACGGAGAATCACCAATCGCCTCTGTCTCTACTGCGGCTCCGCTGGTCATTTTGTCACCTCATGTCCAGTAAAAGCCAGAGCTCATCAGTAAGAGGAGGGCTACTGGTGAGCGCAACTACTCAGGCCTCTCCTTCTGGATCACGCACTACCTTTCCGGTCCATCTCCGCTGGCCCGGTTCATCTGCTTCCTGCAGTGCCTTGATAGACTCTGGGGCGGAGGGCTGTTTTATGGACGAGACCTGGGCTCGGGAACATGACATTCCTCTCAGACAGTTAGGGAGCCCACGGCCTTGTTCGCTTTAGATGGTAGTTCTCTCCCCAAGATTCAGCGTGAGACGCTGCCTTTAACCCTCACTGTCTCTGGTAATCATAGCGAAACCATTTCTTTTTTTTTAATTTTTCGTTCACCTTTTACACCTGTTGTTTTGGGTCATCCCTGGCTAGTGCGCCATAACCCTTCTATTAATTGGTCTAGTAATACTATCCTATCCTGGAATGTTTCTTGTCATGTGACCTGTTTAATGTCTGCTATCCCTCCTGTTTCCTCTGTCTCTTCTTCACAGGAGGAGCCTGGCGATTTGACAGGGGTGCCGGAGGAGTATCACGATCTGCGCACGGTGTTCAGTCGTTCCAAGGCCACTTCTCTCCCTCCACACCGGTCGTATGACTGTAGTATTGATCTCCTTCCGGGAACTACTCCCCCCGGGGTAGATTATACTCTCTGTCGGCTCCCGAACGTAAGGCTCTCGAGGATTATTTGTCTGTTTCGCTCGACGCCGGTACCATAGTCTCCTCCTCCTCTCCCGCCGGAGCGGGGTTTTTTTTGTTCAGAAGAAGGACGGGTCCCTGCGCCCATGCGTGGATTATCGAGGGCTGAATGACATAACAGTTAAGAATCGTTATCCGCTTCCTCTTATGTCTTCGGCCTTCGAGATCCTGCAGGGAGCCAGGTTTTTCACCAAATTGGACCTTCGTAACGCCTACCATCTCGTGCGCATCAGGGAGGGGGACGAGTGGAAAACGGCGTTTAACACTCCGTTAGGGCACTTTGAATACCGGGTTCTTCCTTTCGGCCTCGTTAACGCTCCAGCTGTCTTTCAGGCACTAGTTAACGACGTCCTGAGAGACATGCTGAACATTTTTGTTTTCGTTTACATGGACGATATCCTGATTTTTTCACCGTCTCTCTCGATTCATGTTCAGCACATGCGACGCGTCCTCCAGCGCCTTTTGGAGAACTGTCTTTATGTGAAGGCTGAGAAGTGCACTTTTCATGCCGCCTCTGTCCTGATGTGTTTTTTCTCGGTTCCGTTATTTCCGCTGAGGGCATTAAGATGGATCCCGCTAAGGTCCAGGCTGTCATTGATTGGCCCGTTCCTAAGTCACGCGCGTCGAGCTGCAGCGCTTTCTGGGCTTCGCTAATTTCTATCGTCGTTTCATCCGTAATTTCGGTCAGGTGGCAGCTCCCCTCACAGCCCTTACTTCTGTTAAGACGTGCTTTAAGTGGTCCGTTTCCGCCCAGGGAGCTTTTGATCTTCTTAAGAATCGTTTTACATCCGCACCTATTCTTGTTACACCTGACATCTCTAGTCAGTTTGTTGTTGAGGTTGACGCGTCAGAGGTGGGCGTGGGAGCCATTCTTTCTCAGCGCTCTCTCTCTGACGGCAAGGTCCATCCTTGCGCGTTTTTCTCTCATCGCTTATCGCCGTCAGAACGTAACTATGATGTTGGTAATCGCGAACTGCTCGCCATCCGCTTTAGCCCTAGGCGAATGGCGACAGTGGTTGGAGGGGGCGGCGTTCCTTTTGTCGTTTGGACTGACCATAGGAACCTTGAGTACATCCGTTCAGCCAAACGACTTAATGCGCGTCAGGCTCGTTGGGCTCTGTTTTTCGCTCGTTTCGAGTTTGTTATTTCTTATCGTCCGGGCTCAAAAAACACCAAGCCTGATGCTTTATCTCGTCTCTTCAGTTCTTCTGAGGTCTCCACCGACCCCGAGGGGATTCTCCCTGAGGGGCGTGTTGTCGGGTTGACTGTCTGGGAATTGAGAGGCAGGTAAAGCAAGCACTCGCTCACACTCCGTCGCCGCGAGCTTGTCCTAGGAACCTTCTGTTCGTTCCCGTTCCTACTCGTCCGGCCGTTCTTCAGTGGGCCCACTCTGCCAAGTTAGCCGGCCACCCCGGCGTTCGGGGTACGCATGATTTTTATAGCGCTTCCATTCGCCAGCGTTTCTGGTGGCCCACTCGGGAACGTGACGCGCGCATTCCTGCGATTTGTCGCAAAAGTAAGGAACGCAATATGTTTTTGTTCGGTCTGCGCATGGAGAGGTACCAGACTAAATCTGGGAACTCTCCTCCTGCCGGCCGTCTCAGACCGCTTCCCATTCCCTCTCGACCGTGGTCTCACATCGCTTTAGATTTTATCACCGGACTGCCTTCATCAGAATCATCAGCGGGGAAGACAGTTATTCTTACGGTTGTCGATAGATTCTCTAAGGCGGCTCATTTCATTCCTCTCGCTAAGCTAACCCCTTCTGCTAAGGAGACGGCTCAGATCATTATCGAGAATGTTTTTCCGAATTCATGGCCTTCCGTCTGACGTCTGTTTCCGACAGAGGCCCGCAGTTCACGTCTCAATTTTGGAGGGAGTTTTGCCGTTTGATTGGGGCTTCCGTCAGTCTCTCGTCCGGCTTTCATCCCCAGTCTAACGGTCAAGCCCGAACGGGCCAATCAGACTGTTGGTCGCATTTTACGCAGTCTTTCATTTTCGTAACCCTGCGTCTTGGTCAGAACAGCTCCCCTGGGCAGAGTACGCCCACAACTCGCTTCCTTCGTCTGCTACCGGTCTATCTCCTTTTCAGAGTAGCCTCGGGTACCAGCCTCCGCTGTTCTCATCTCAGCTCGCCGAGTCCTGCGTCCCCTCCGCTCAGGCTTTTGTCCAGCGTTGCGAGCGCACTTTTAGACCTGGAAGGGGGTCAGGTCGGCACTTTGCCGTAATAGGGCGCAGACTGTGAGGGCCGCTAATCTTTTTTTGTCCAACGGGGTGAAGCGTAGGACCAAGAGTCCTAGATATTGTTGCGGTCAGAGAGTATGGCTCTCCACTCAGAACCTTCCCCTTAGGACAGCTTCTCGCAAGTTGGCCCCGCGGTTCATTGGTCCGTTCCGTATTTCTCAGGTCATTAATCCTGTCGCAGTGCGACTTCTTCTCCCGCGCTATCTTCGTCGCGTTCACCCGGTCTTCCATGTCTCCTGTGTTAAGCCCGTTCTTCGCGCCCCCGCTCGTCCCCCCCCCATCCTTATCGAGGGCGCACCTATCTACAGGGTTCGTAAGATTTTGGACATGCGCCCTCGGGGCCGTGGTCATCAGTACCTAGTGGATTGGGAGGGGTACGGTCCTGAGGAGAGGAGTTGGGTTCCCTCTCGGGACGTGCTGGACCGTTCGCTGATCGATGATTTCCTCCGTTGCCGCCAGGTTTCCTCCTCGAGTGCGCCAGGAGGCGCTCGGTGAGGGGGGGGTACTGTCATGTCTTATTATGTCTGTTCCTGTCCTTTCTCTTCACTCTGTCTCTCTCTGCTGGTCTTTTTAGGTTACCTTCTCTGTCTCTCCTTCTTCAGCTGTTCTACATCTCCCCTAACTAGCTCATTCACTCTTTCCCCACCTGTTCTCTCTTTCCCCTCTGATTAGGTCTCTATTTCTCTCTCTGTTCCTGCTACTTTCAGTGTCTGATTCTTGTTTGTGTTTTTCATGCCAGAAGCAAGCTGTCGTCTCGTTTGCTTCCACCTTGTCCTATCCTGTCGGAGTCTGCCTGGCAGGTGCATCCTGCACTATACTAACGTTCTTTTTGTTCCATTGACAACGTTGGAAGAGGATTTATGCCATTCCTGTTTTTCATTAAAGAACTCTGTTTTCTGTTAAAACCGCTTTTGGGTCTTCACTCAAGTACATAACAATATGTAATATGTAGAATGTACTATTTGTAGCTTGTACTATATGTAGAATGTACTATATGTAATATGTACTATATGTAATATATGTAGAATGTACTATATGTAGAATGTACTATATGTAGAATGTACTCTTTGTAGAATGTACTATATGTAGAGTGTACTATACGTAGCATGTACTATATGTAATATGTAGCATGTAGCATGTACTATATGTAATATGTAGCATGTATAATATGTAATATGTAGCATGTACTATATGTAGAATGTACTATATGTAGCATGTAGCATGTACTATTTGTAATATGTACGACATGTAATATGTAGCATGTACAATATGTAGCATGTACTATATGTAATATGTAGCATGTACTAAATGCAGCATGTACTATATGTAATATGTAGCATGTACTAAATGCAGTATGTACTATATGTAATATGTAGCATGTACCCAAATGAAATATTTAGCATGTACTATATGTAGCTTGTACTATATGTAGAGTGTACTATATGTAGCATGTAGCATGTACAATATGTAATATGTAACATGTACTATATGTAGAATATACTATATGTAGCATGTAGCATGTACTATATGTAATATGTACTGTATGTAATATGTAGCATGTACAATATGTAGCATATAGCATGTACTAAATACAGCATGTACTATACGTAGTATGCAGCATGAACTATATGTAATATGTAGCATGTACACGCTAATATAGGGCCGAACAGTGTTACAATAGCACACACACACACCAGTGGCGGTCAGTGCCGTTTAAGATGAGGGAGGACAATCGTTTATTTTGGAGCATGGCCTTATTTCTTTTACAGCATATTGGATGACTTTCATTCATATTCCATTCACCCAGTTCAACGTAACAGATGAGGAGAACAGAGGATGAGGAGTAGAACGGAGGCGAAGAGGAGACGAGGAGAGAAGAGGAGAGGAGAACGGAGGAGGAGGAGTAGAACGGAGGCGAAGAGGAGACGAGGAGAGAAGAGGAGAATGGAGGAGGTGGAGAAGAACGGAGGCGAAGAGGAGAAGAGAGGAGAGGAGAGGAGACGAGGAGAGAAGAGGAGAACGGAGGAGGAGTAGAACGGAGGCGAAGAGGAGAAGAGAGGAGAGGAGACGAGGAGAGAAGAGGAGAACGGAGGAGGAGTAGAACGGAGGAGAAGAGAGGAGAGGAGACGAGGAGAGAAGAGGAGAGGAGAACGGAGGAGGAGGAGAAGAACGGAGGCAAAGAGGAGAAGAGAGGAGAGGAGAGGAGACGAGAAGAGGAGAGGAGAACAGAGGAGGAGGAGAAGAACGGAGGCGAAGAGGAGAAGAGAGGAGAATATGTAATATGCACAACCAGAGGGGAAAAAAATCTAGATCCCCTGTACTCCACACACTGAGACGCAAACAAATCTCTCCATCGCCCTCCGTTTGGTAAATCTGACCACAATTCTATCCTCCTGATTCCTGCTAACAAGCACAAATTAAAGCAGGAAGCACCAGTGACGAGGACGTCGTCCCCACAGTGACTGTACGTACATACCCCAACCAGAAGCCATGGATTACAGGCAACATTCTCACTGAGCTAAAGGGTAGAGCTGCCGCTTCAGTGCGGGACTCGAACCCGGAAGCTTATAAGAAAGCCCGCTATGCCCTCCGACAAACCATCAAACAGGCAAAGCGCCAATACAGGGCTAAGATAGAGTCTTACAACACCGGCTCCGACACTCGTCTTATGTGTCAGGGCTCGCAAACTATTACAGACTACAAAGGGAAGCACAGCCGCGAGCTGCCCAGTGACACGAGCCTACCAGATGAGCTAAAACACTTCTATGATCGCTTCAAGGCAATTAACACTGAAGCGTGTATGAGAGCATCAGCTCTTCCGGACGACTGTGTGATCACGCTCTATAGCCGATGTGAGTAAGACCTTTAAACAGTTCAACATTCACAAGGCTGCAGGGCCAGACGGATTACCAGGACGTGTGCTCCGGGCATGTTCTGACCAACTGGCAGGTGTCTTCACTGACATTTTCAACATGTCCCTGAATGAGTCTGTAATACCAACATGCTTCAAGCAGACCCACCATAGTCCCTGTGCCCAACAACACAAAGGCAACCTGCCTAAATGACTACAGACCTGTAGCACTCACATCCATAGCCATTAAGTGCTTTGAAAGGCTGGTCATTTTTTATATTTTTTTTAACCTTTATTTAACTAGGCAGAGACAGAGACAGAGAGAGAGAAAGAGAGACAGAGAGAGAGAGATGACCACTTGCAGGGAGAAGTTCAGTTGACTCCTAGAACTCTGGAAATGTGCAGCTGTGCTGTTTTTTATTTATTTTATTTATTTTATCTTTATTTAACTAGGCAAGTCAGTTAAGAACAAATTCTTATTTTCAATTATGACCTAGGAACAGTGGGTTAACTGTCTTGTTCAGAGGCAGAACGACAGATTTCTACCTTGTCAGCTCGGTGATTCGATCTTGCAACCTTTCGGTTACTAGTCCAACGCTCTAACCCCTAGGCTAGCTGCCACGTCATGGCTCACATCAACATCATTATTCCAGAAACTCTAGACCCACTCCAATTTGCTTACTGCCCAAACAGATCCACAGATGATGCAATCTCTATTGCACTCCACACTGCCCTTTCCCACCTGGACAAAAGGAACACCTACGTGAGAATGCTACTGTATTCATTGACTACAGCTCAGTGTTTAACACCATGGTGCCCTCAAAGCTCATCATTAAGCTAAGGACCCTGGGACGAAACACCCCCCTCTGCAACTTGATCCTGGACTTCCTGACGGCCGCCCCCAGGTGGTGAGGGTAGGCAACAACACCTCCGCCACGCTGATCCTCAACACTGGAGCCCCTCAGAGGTGTGTTCTCAGTCCCCTCCTGTACTCCCTGTTCACCCATGACTGCGTGGCCATGCACGACTCCAACACCATCATTAAGTTTGCAGACGACACAACAGTGGTAGGCCTGATCACCGACAACGACAAGACAGCCTATAGGGAGACCTGGCCGTATGGTGCCAGGACAACAACCTCTCCCTCATCGTAACCAAGACTAAGGAGATGATTGTGGACTACAGGAGAAGGAGGACCATTCTCATCAACGGGGCTGTAGTGGAGCGTAGTTGAGAGCTTCCTTGGTGTCCACATCACCAGCAAACTAACATGGTCCAAGCACACAAAGACAGTCGTGAAGAGGGTATGACAAAGCCTATTCCCCCTCAGGAAACTAAAAGGTTTTTGCATGTGTCCTCAGATCCTCAAAATGTTTTATAGCTGCACCATCGAGAGCATGGTTGCATCACCGCCTGATATGGCAACTGCTCGGCCTCCAACCACAAGGCGATACAGGAGAGAGAGTGGATGGAAGGAGGGAGGGGGAGGAGGAGGGTAGTGGCCCAATACATCACTAGGGCTTCCTGCCATCCGCAACCTCTACACCAGGCGGTGCTCTGAAAGGCCCTACCCCAGCCAAGCCAGCCACAGACTGTTCTCTCCTACTTCCGCATGGCAAGCAGTAACCCTAACCCAGCGTCTAGGACAAAAAGGCTTCTCAACAGTTTTTACCCCCAAGCCATAAGACTCCTGAACAGATAATCAAATGGCTACTCGGACTATTTGCATTGTGTTCCCCCTCAACCCCTCTTTTACACTGCTGCTACTCTCTGTTTATCATATATGCATAGTCACTTTAATTATACACTCATGTACATACTACCTCAATTAGCCTGACGAACCGGTCCAGTCTACAGCCTCGCTACTGTTATTTTTCTCTCTTTTTACTGTTGTTTTTTATTTCCTTACTATTGTTCACCTAATACCTTTTTTCACTCAAGGACAATAAGGACAATAGAGGAGAGAAGGAGAGAGGAGAGGATGGCACTCCTTAAGCTGTGTGTGTGTGTGTGTGTGTGTGTGTGTGTGTGTGTGTGTGTGTGTGTGTGTGTGTGTGTGTGTGTGTGTGTGTGTGTGTGTGTGTGTGTGTGTGTGTGTGTGTGTGTGTGTGTGTGTGTGTGTGTGTGTGTGTGTGTGTGTGTGTGTGTGTGTGTGTGTGTGTGTGCGTGCGTGCGTGCGTGCGTGCGTGCGTGCGTGCGTGCGTGCGTGCGTGCGTGCGTGCGTGCGTGCGTGCGTGCGTGCACGTGTACAGCCATGTCTAACAGAGCGCTGGTATCCCCGGGCATCGATGCCAGCCTACCAGTCTGTTCGGTCACACCTTACTGCCTTCAGAGATTGCCCTCGAGGGGTGTTTCTGCGTGTGTGCCTGCCTGTGGGTGTGGTTTAACAGCAGAGTCTGTCTACCCAGGAGAGTTAATAGCCAGGATCAGTGCCAAGAAACTCCCACCACAGAGAGAGAGAGAGGTGTGTTATTGAGTCTACATCCTACAGAGAGGGGTGTGTTATTGAGTCTACATCCTATAGAGAGGGGTGTGTTATTGAGTCTACATCCTACAGAGAGAGGTGTGTTATTGAGTCTACATCCTACAGAGAGAGGTGTGTTATTGAGTCTACATCCTACAGAGAGAGGTGTGTTATTGAGTCTACATCCTACAGAGAGAGGTGTGTTATTGAGTCTACATCCTACAGAGAGAGGTGTGTTATTGAGTCTACATCCTACAGAGAGAGGTGTGTTATTGAGTCTACATCCTATAGAGAGAGGTGTGTTATTGAGTCTACATCCTACAGAGAGAGGTGTGTTATTGACAGCTATCTGAGTCTATATCCTACAGAGAGAGGTGTGTTATTGACAGCTATCTGAGTCTACATCCTACAGAGAGGGGTGTGTTATTGACAGCTATCTGAGTCTACATCCTACAGAGAGAGGTGTGTTATTGAGTCTACATCCTACAGAGAGAGGTGTGTTATTGACAGCTATCTGAGTCTACATCCTACAGAGAGAGGTGTGTTATTGTCAGCTATCTGAGTCTACATCCTACAGAGAGGGGTGTGTTATTGACAGCTATCTGAGTCTACATCCTACAGAGAGAGGTGTGTTATTGTCAGCTATTTGAGTCTACATCCTATAGAGAGAGGTGTGTTATTGACAGCTATCTGAGTCTACATCCTACAGAGAGAGGTGTGTTATTGAGTCTACATCCTACAGAGAGAGGTGTGTTATTGACAGCTATCTGAGTCTACATCCTATAGAGAGAGGTGTGTTATTGTCAGCTATCTGAGTCTACATCCTACAGAGAGAGGTGTGTTATTGAGTCTACATCCTACAGAGAGAGGTGTGTTATTGAGTCTACATCCTACAGAGAGAGGTGTGTTATTGAGTCTACATCCTACAGAGAGAGGTGTGTTATTGAGTCTACATCCTATAGAGAGAGGTGTGTTATTGACAGCTATCTGAGTCTATATCCTACAGAGAGAGGTGTGTTATTGTCAGCTATCTGAGTCTACATCCTACAGAGAGGGGTGTGTTATTGACAGCTATCTGAGTCTACATCCTACAGAGAGAGGTGTGTTATTGAGTCTACATCCTACAGAGAGAGGTGTGTTATTGACAGCTATCTGAGTCTACATCCTACAGAGAGAGGTGTGTTATTGTCAGCTATCTGAGTCTACATCCTACAGAGAGGGGTGTGTTATTGACAGCTATCTGAGTCTACATCCTACAGAGAGAGGTGTGTTATTGTCAGCTATTTGAGTCTACATCCTATAGAGAGAGGTGTGTTATTGACAGCTATCTGAGTCTACATCCTACAGAGAGAGGTGTGTTATTGAGTCTACATCCTACAGAGAGAGGTGTGTTATTGACAGCTATCTGAGTCTACATCCTATAGAGAGAGGTGTGTTATTGTCAGCTATCTGAGTCTACATCCTACAGAGAGAGGTGTGTTATTGAGTCTACATCCTACAGAGAGAGGTGTGTTATTGAGTCTACATCCTACAGAGAGGGGTGTGTTATTGTCAGCTAACTGAGTCTACATCCTACAGAGAGAGGTGTGTTATTGAGTCTACATCCTACAGAGAGGGGTGTGTTATTGTCAGCTATCTGAGTCTACATCCTACACAGAGAGGTGTGTTATTGACAGCTATCTGAGTCTACATCCTATAGAGAGAGGTGTGTTATTGAGTCTACATCCTACAGAGAGAGGTGTGTTATTGACAGCTATCTGAGTCTACATCCTACAGAGAGAGGTGTGTTATTGACAGCTATCTGAGTCTACATCCTACAGAGAGAGGTGTGTTATTGTCAGCTATCTGAGTCTACATCCTACAGAGAGGGGTGTGTTATTGACAGCTATCTGAGTCTACATCCTACAGAGAGAGGTGTGTTATTGAGTCTACATCCTACAGAGAGAGGTGTGTTATTGACAGCTATCTGAGTCTACATCCTATAGAGAGAGGTGTGTTATTGATTCTACATCCTACAGAGAGAGGTGTGTTATTGACAGCTATCTGAGTCTACATCCTATAGAGAGGGGTGTGTTATTGACAGCTATCTGAGTCTACATCCTACAGAGAGAGGTGTGTTATTGACAGCTATCTGAGTCTACATCCTATAGAGAAAGGTGTGTTATTGAGTCTACATCCTACAGAGAGAGGTGTGTTATTGACAGCTATCTGAGTCTACATCCTATAGAGAGAGGTGTGTTATTGAGTCTACATCCTACAGAGAGAGGTGTGTTATTGAGTCTACATCCTACAGAGAGAGGTGTGTTATTGACAGCTATCTGAGTCTACATCCTATAGAGAGGGGTGTGTTATTGACAGCTATCTGAGTCTACATCCTACAGAGAGAGGTGTGTTATTGAGTCTACATCCTACAGAGAGAGGTGTGTTATTGAGTCTACATCCTACAGAGAGAGGTGTGTTATTGACAGCTATCTGAGTCTACATCCTACAGAGAGAGGTGTGTTATTGAGTCTACATCCTATAGAGAGAGGTGTGTTATTGTTACACAGCTGGTCCCTATCTTAGCGTGTTAACCCTTGCATGGCTGCAGGCCCAGACGGCATCCCTAGCTGTGTCCTCAGAGCATGTGCAGACCAGCTAGCTGGAGTGTTTACGGACATATTCAATCCCTCTCTATCCCAGTCTGCTGTCCCCACTTTCATCAAGATGTCCACCATTGTCCCTGTTCCCAATAAGGCGAAGGTAACTGAACTAAATGACCACCGCCCTGTAGCACTCACTTCTGTCATCATGAAGAGCTTTGAGAGACAAGTAAAGGATCATATCACCTCCACCTGACAAGAGGAAAACCTACAGTATGTGGGTATAATGCTGTTCATTGACTACAGCTCAGCATTTAACACCACGGTACCCTCCCCATGTGGTGAGGTTGAACAATCGAGAGCATCCTGTCGGGCTGTATCACCGCCTGGTACAGCAACTGCTCCTCCCACAACCGTAAGGCTCTCCAGAGGGTAGTGAGGTCTGCACAACGCATCACCGGGGGCAAACTACCTGCCCTCCAGGACACCTACACCACCCGATGTTACAGGAAGGCCATAAAGATCATCAAGGACATCAACCACCCGAGCCACTGCCTGTTCACCCCGCTATCATCCAGAAGGCGAGGTCAGTACAGGTGCATCAAAGCAGGGACCGAGAGACTGAAAAACAGCTTCTATCTCAAGGCCATCAGACTGTTAAACAGCCATCACTAACATTGAGAGGCTGCTGCCAACACACTGACTCAACTCTCTGGCAACTTTTATACATTTAATAAATTGATTTAAAAAAGGTATCACTAGTCACTTTAAATAATGCCACTTTATTTATTTGTTACATACCCTACATTACTCATCTCATATTTACATACTGTACTCTATACCAACTTTTGCATCTTGCCTATGCCACTCTGATATCGCTCATCCATATATTTATATGTATTAGGTAGTTGTTGGGGAATTGTTAGATTACTTGTTAGATATTACTGCATTGTCAGAACTAGAAGCATAAGCATTTCACAACACTCACATTAACATCTGCTAACCATGTGTATGTGACCAATAAAATTGGATTTGATTTGGACGGGCGGGCGGGCGGGCGGGCGGGCGGGAGGGAGGGAGGGAGGGAGGGAACTGGTCTGTTCAGCAGACAGACAGCAGGGGAAGACTTCAATAGCCCCGCTTATGAATATTCATGTGAAATTAGTTCATTAAGTTAATTATTCTGACGAATATTCATTTGTCTTTCCCAAGGACGTTTCTATGCTGATTTGAACATGTTTCCGTCGTTAGTCACGCTATGGGCTATTTAACATCACATAGAGATCATATAGGGGGGATATCGAGAGGAGGAGATACTTATTTTCCACTATAATTTGCAAATAAATATAAAAAAAATCATACAATGTGATTTTCTGGATTTTTTCCCCTCATTTTGTCTGTCATAGTTGAAGTGTACCTAAGTTGAAAATTACAGGCCTCTCATATTTTTAAATGTACAGGATACTACCCTCGAGTACTTGCACAATTGGTGGCTGACTAAATATTTTTTGCCCCACTGTATACAGGATACTAACATAACCTTCACTATGTCACCAGGACATATCCAGGATACTACCCTCTACAACACTATGTCACCAGGACATATACAGGATACTACCCTCTACACCACTATGTCACCAGGACATATACAGGATACTACCCTCTACCCTATGTCACCAGGACAACATAACCTTCACTATGTCACCAGGACATTTACAGGATACTACCCTCTACAACACTATGTCACCAGGACATATACAGGATACTACCCTCCACAACACTATGTCACCAGGACATATCCAGGATACTACCCTCTACAACACTATGTCACCAGGACATATACAGGATACTACCCTCTACACCACTATGTCACCAGGACATATACAGGATACTACCCTCTACAACACTATGTCACCAGGACATATACAGGATACTACCCTCTACACCACTATGTCACCAGGACATATACAGGATACTACCCTCTACACCACTATGTCACCAGGACATATACAGGATACTACCCTCTACAACACTATGTCACCAGGACATATACAGGATACTACCCTCTACACCACTATGTCACCAGGACATATACAGGATACTACCCTCTACAACACTATGTCACCAGGACATATACAGGATACTACCCTCTACAACACTATGTCACCAGGACATATACAGGATACTACCCTCTACACCACTATGTCACCAGGACATATACAGGATACTACCCTCTACAACACTATGTCACCAGGACATATACAGGATACTACCCTCCACAACACTATGTCACCAGGACATATACAGGATACTACCCTCTACAACACTATGTCACCAGGACATATACAGGATACTACCCTCTACAACACTATGTCACCAGGACATATACAGGATACTACCCTCTACACCACTATGTCACCAGGACATATACAGGATACTACCCTCTACAACACTATGTCACCAGGACATATACAGGATACTACCCTCTACAAAACTATGTCACCAGGACACTACCCTCTACAACACTATGTCACCAGGACATATACAGGATACTACCCTCTACAACATAACCTTCACTATGTCACCAGGACATATACAGGATACTACCCTCTACAACACTATGTCACCAGGACATATACAGGATACTACCCTCTACAACATAACCTTCACTATGTCACCAGGACATATCCAGGATACTACCCTCTACAACACTATGTCACCAGGACATATACAGGATACTACCCTCTACAACACTATGTCACCAGGACATAGACAGGATACTACCCTCTACAACACTATGTCACCAGGACATATACAGGATACTACCCTCTACAACACTATGTCACCAGGACATATACAGGATACTGCCCTCCACAACACTATGTCACCAGGACATATACAGGATACTACCCTCTACAACATAACCTTCACTATGTCACCAGGACATATACAGGATACTACCCTCTACAACACTATGTCACCAGGACATATACAGGATACTACCCTCTACACCACTATGTCACCAGGACATATACAGGATACTACCCTCTACAACACTATGTCACCAGGACATATACAGGATACTACCCTCTACAACACTATGTCACCAGGACATATACAGGATACTACCCTCTACAACATAACCTTCACTATGTCACCAGGACATATACAGGATGTTACCCTCACCAACATAAACCTTCACTATGTCACCAGGACATATACAGGATACTACCCTCTACAACATAACCTTCACTATGTCACCAGGACACATACAGGATACTACCCTCTACAACACTATGTCACCAGGACATATACAGGATACTACCCTCTACAACACTATGTCACCAGGACATATACAGGATATTACCCTCCACAACACTATGTCACCAGGACATATACAGGATATTACCCTCCACAACACTATGTCACCAGGACATATACAGGATACTACCCTCTACAACACTATGTCACCAGGACATAGACAGGATACTCCCCTCTACAACACTATGTCACCAGGACATATACAGGATATTACCCTCTACAACACTATGTCACCAGGACATATACAGGATACCACCCTCTACAACACTATGTCACCAGGACATATACAGGATACTACCCTCTAAAACATAACCTTCACTATGTCACCAGGACATATACAAGATACTACCCTCTACAACACTATGTCACCAGGACATATACAGGATACTACCCTCTACAACACTATGTCACCAGGACATATACAAGATACTACCCTCTACAACACTATGTCACCAGGACATATACAAGATACTACCCTCTACAACACTATGTCACCAGGACATATACAGGATACTACCCTCTACAACATAACCTTCACTATGTCACCAGGACATATACAGGACACTACCCTCTACAACACTATGTCACCAGGACATATACAGGATACTACCCTCTACAACACTATGTCACCAGGACATATACAGGATACTACCCTCTACAACACTCTGTCACCAGGACATATACAGGATACTACCCTCTACAACACTATGTCACCAGGACATAGACAGGATACTACCCTCTACAACACTATGTCACCAGGACATAGACAGGATACTACCCTCTACAACACTATGTCACCAGGACATATACAGGATACTACCCTCTACAACACTATGTCACCAGGACATATACAGGATACTACCCTCTACAACACTATGTCACCAGGACATATACAGGACACTACCCTCTACAACACTATGTCACCAGGACATATACAGGATACTACCCTCTACAACACTATGTCACCAGGACATATACAGGATACTACCCTCTACAACACTATGTCACCAGGACATATACAGGATACTACCCTCTACAACACTATGTCACCAGGACATATACAGGATACTACCCTCTACAACACTATGTCACCAGGACATATACAGGATACTACCCTCTACAACACTATGTCACCAGGACATATACAGGATACTACCATTCACTATGTCACCAGGATATATACAGTATACTACCCTCTACAACACTATGTCACCAGGACATATACAGGATACTACCCTCTACAACACTATGTCACCAGGACATATACAGGATACTACCCTCTACAACACTATGTCACCATGACATATACAGGATACTACCCTCTACAACACTATGTCACCAGGACATATACAGGATACTACCCTCTACAACACTATGTCACCATGACATATACAGGATACTACCCTCTACAACACTATGTCACCAGGACATATACAGGATACTACCATTCACTATGTCACCAGGATATATACAGTATACTACCCTCTACAACACTATGTCACCAGGACATATACAGGATACTACCCTCTACAACACTATGTCACCAGGACATATACAGGATACTACCCTCTACAACACTATGTCACCAGGACATAGACAGGATACCACCCTCTACAACACTATGTCACCATGACATATACAGGATACTACCCTCTACAACACTATGTCACCAGGACATATACAGGATACTACCCTCTACAACACTATGTCACCAGGACATATACAGGATACTACCCTCTACAACACTATGTCACCAGGACATATACAGGATACTACCCTCTACAACACTATGTCACCAGGACATAGACAGGATACTACCCTCTACAACACTATGTCACGAGGACATATACAGGATACTACCCTCTACAACACTATGTCACCAGGACATATACAGGATACTACCCTCTACAACACTATGTCACCAGGACATATACAGGATACTACCCTCTACAACACTCTGTCACCAGGACATATACAGGATACTACCCTCTACAACACTATGTCACCAGGACATAGACAGGATACTACCCTCTACAACACTATGTCACCAGGACATAGACAGGATACTACCCTCTACAACACTATGTCACCAGGACATATACAGGATACTACCCTCTACAACACTATGTCACCAGGACATATACAGGATACTACCCTCTACAACACTATGTCACCAGGACATATACAGGACACTACCCTCTACAATACTATGTCACCAGGACATATACAGGATACTACCCTCTACAACACTATGTCACCAGGACATATACAGGATACTACCCTCTACAACACTATGTCACCAGGACATATACAGGATACTACCCTCTACAACACTATGTCACCAGGACATATACAGGATACTACCCTCTACAACACTATGTCACCAGGACATATACAGGATACTACCCTCTACAACACTATGTCACCAGGACATATACAGGATACTACCATTCACTATGTCACCAGGATATATACAGTATACTACCCTCTACAACACTATGTCACCAGGACATATACAGGATACTACCCTCTACAACACTATGTCACCAGGACATATACAGGATACTACCCTCTACAACACTATGTCACCATGACATATACAGGATACTACCCTCTACAACACTATGTCACCAGGACATATACAGGATACTACCCTCTACAACACTATGTCACCATGACATATACAGGATACTACCCTCTACAACACTATGTCACCAGGACATATACAGGATACTACCATTCACTATGTCACCAGGATATATACAGTATACTACCCTCTACAACACTATGTCACCAGGACATATACAGGATACTACCCTCTACAACACTATGTCACCAGGACATATACAGGATACTACCCTCTACAACACTATGTCACCAGGACATAGACAGGATACCACCCTCTACAACACTATGTCACCATGACATATACAGGATACTACCCTCTACAACACTATGTCACCAGGACATATACAGGATACTACCCTCTACAACACTATGTCACCAGGACATATACAGGATACTACCCTCTACAACACTATGTCACCAGGACATATACAGGATACTACCCTCTACAACACTATGTCACCAGGACATATACAGGATACTACCATTCACTATGTCACCAGGATATATACAGTATACTACCCTCTACAACACTATGTCACCAGGACATATACAGGATACTACCCTCTACAACACTATGTCACCAGGACATATACAGGATACTACCCTCTACAACACTATGTCACCATGACATATACAGGATACTACCCTCTACAACACTATGTCACCAGGACATATACAGGATACTACCCTCTACAACACTATGTCACCATGACATATACAGGATACTACCCTCTACAACACTATGTCCCCAGGACATATACAGGATACTACCATTCACTATGTCACCAGGATATATACAGTATACTACCCTCTACAACACTATGTCACCAGGACATATACAGGATACTACCCTCTACAACACTATGTCACCAGGACATATACAGGATACTACCCTCTACAACACTATGTCACCAGGACATAGACAGGATACCACCCTCTACAACACTATGTCACCATGACATATACAGGATACTACCCTCTACAACACTATGTCACCAGGACATATACAGGATACTACCCTCTACAACACTATGTCACCAGGACATATACAGGATACTACCCTCTACAACATAACCTTCACTATGTCACCAGGACATATACAGGATACTACCCTCTACAACATAACCTTCACTATGTCACCAGGACATATACAGGATACTACCCTCTACAACACTATGTCACCAGGACATAGACAGGATACTACCCTCTACAACACTATGTCACGAGGACATAGACAGGATACTACCCTCTACAACACTATGTCACCAGGACATATACAGGATACTACCCTCTACAACACTATGTCACCAGGACATAGACAGGATACCACCCTCTACAACACTATGTCACCAGGACATATACAGGATACTACCCTTTACAACATAACCTTCACTATGTCACCAGGACATATACAGGATACTACCCTCTACAACATAACCTTCACTATGTCACCAGGACATATACAGGATACTACCCTCTACAACACTATGTCACCAGGACATATACAGGATACTACCCTCTACAACACTATGTCACCAGGACATATACAGGATACTACCCTCTACAACACTATGTCACCAGGACATATACAGGATACTACCATTCACTATGTCACCAGGATATATACAGTATACTACCCTCTACAACACTATGTCACCAGGACATATACAGGATACTGCCCTCTACAACACTATGTCACCAGGACATATACAGGATACTACCCTCTACACCACTATGTCACCAGGACATATACAGGATACTACCCTCTACACCACTATGTCACCAGGACATATACAGGATACTACCCTCTACAACACTATGTCACCAGGACATATACAGGATACTACCCTCCACTATGTCACCAGGACATATACAGGATACTACCCTCTACAACATAACCTTCACTATGTCACCAGGACATATACAGGATACTACCCTCTACAACACTATGTCACCAGGACATATACAGTATACTACCCTCTACAACACTATGTCACCAGGACATATACAGGATACTACCCTCCACAACACTATGTCACCAGGACATATACAGGATACTACCCTCTACAACATAACCTTCACTATGTCACCAGGACATATACAGGATACTACCCTCTACAACACTATGTCACCAGGACATATACAGGATACTACCCTCTACAACATAACCTTCACTATGTCACCAGGACATATAGAGGATACTACCCTCTACAACATAACCTTCACAATGTCACCAGGACATATAGAGGATACTACCCTCTACAACATATCCTTCACTATGTCACCAGGACATATACAACATATACACCTTCGCCCGGACTCTAGAGAACACCGCAGCCCCCACACCTCATACAGGAGCATCAGATCAACAGACACCCCGCACAGACCAGCGAGACACTCTCCCAAACCTGCGGGACCCCCCCCGGTCCTACACATAGAGGACCCACGCCGAGAGGACCTACATCCAAACCACAGCACCACCAGACACATCCACACCCTCACCCCAACCAATTAATATCCCCCCAAAACCAACCATGTTCACACCCCATATAGGCCCACTCAGATCAGACCTATGCCCCTCCTCCACACCCCATGCACCCCACCCCCGCAAAGAGGGCCTCAACATGGAAGTCACACATACGTCCAGGCCGTGAGCAGGCAAACAGGCCCAACCCCCACTCTTACACGAGCCCAAGCCAATGGAATGTACCAGATGCTCATCAGCTGGGCAAGGGGATGAGGGGAGGGGAGGGGAGGAGAGGAGTTTGAAGAGGGGAGGAGAGAAGAAGAGAGGTGGAGGGGATGAGAGGAGAGAGGGGAGGGGATGAGAGGAGAGAGGTGAGGTGAGGGGATGAGAGGAGAGGAGTTTGAAGAGGGGAGGAGAGGGGAATGGGGGGTATGAAGAGGGGAGAAGAGAAGAAGAGAGGGGGAGGAGATGAGAGGAGAGAGGGGAGGGGAGGGGATGAGAGGAGAGAGGTGAGGTGAGGGGATGAGAGGAGAGAGGGGAGGGGAGGTGATGAGAGGAGAGAGGTGAGGTGAGGGGATGAGAGGAGAGGAGTTTGAAGAGGGGAGGAGAGGGGAATGGGGGGTATGAAGAGGGGAGAAGAGAAGAAGAGAGGGGGAGGAGATGAGGGGAGGTGATTGGATGAGAGCGGGGAGGTGATGGGATGAGAGGAGAGAGGGGAGGGGAGGTGATGAGGGGAGAGAGGGGAGGGGAGGTGATGAGGGAAGAGAGGGGAGGGGATGAGAGGAGAGAGGGGAGGGGAGGGGAGGGGAGGGGGAGGGGAGGGGGAGGTGATGAGGGGAGGGGATGAGAGGAGAGAGGGGAGGTGATGGGATGAGCGGAGAGAGGGGGAGGGGAGGTGATGGGATAAGGGGAAGGGAGGGGATGGGAGGAGAGAGGGGAGTGGAGGAGGGGAGAGGGGAGAGGAGGGGAGGGGAGGGGATGAGAGGAGAGAGGGGAGGGGAGGGGAGAGAGGGGAGGGGATGAGAGGAGAGAGGGGAGAGAGGGGATGGGAGGGGAATGAAGAGCTGGAGGAGGGAAACATCAGAAGAGAAAACAACAACAGCTGTTTGGCTTCTGGCAAAAACAGGACTGAACAACAACACAATAACAACAACATCCACTGAATAACAACAAAACATCAACTAATTTAGCCAAGACACGATGCTGATAGGTACAGCAGAAAGCATTCATTTGGTATTTGGTATTTTATTAGGATCCCCATTAGCTGTTACAAAAGCAGCAGCTACGCTTCCTGGGGTTCACACAGAACACAGAACGCAGAACATGAAACATAAGGTCAGAATGAAACATAATACAGAACAGCATTAGACAAGAACAGCTCAAGGACAGAACTACATGCCTTTTTAATACACGTAGCCTACATACGTAGCTTACATATCAATGGATACACACAAACTATCTGGGTCCAATAGGGGAGAGGCGTTGTGAGGTGTGGCTTTATCTGTTTTCTGAAACCAGGTTTGTTGTTTATTTGAGCAATATGAGATGGAAGGAAGTTCCATGCAATAAGAGCTCTATATAATACTGTATGTTTTCTTGAATTTGTTCTGGATTTGGGGACTGTGAAAAGACCCCTGGTGGCATGTCTGGTGGGACAAGTGTGTGTGTCAGAGCTAAGAGGTGACGCAGTCAAGTCTCTACTCAACTCTCAGCCAAGAGAGACTGGCAGCATAGTAATAATATCAGCCCTCTGATTACAATGAAGAGCGAGACGTGCCCCTCCGTTCTGGACCAGCTGCCGCTTAACTAGGTCTTTCCTTGCAGCGCTGGACCACACGACTGGACAATAATCAAGATTAGACAAAACTAGAACCTGCAGACCTTGCTTTTTGGAGTGTGGTGTCAAAAAAGCAGAGCATCTCTTTATTACAGACAGACCTTTCCCCACCTTTACAAACATTCAATCTATATGTTTTGACCCTGACAGTTTACAATCTAAAGTGACAACAAGTAATTTAGTCTCCTCAACTTGTTCAACAGCCACACCATTCATTACCGGATTCAGCTGAGGTCTGGAATTTAAGGAATGATTTGTACCAAATACAATGCTCTTATTGTCACACCCTGATCTGTTTCACCTGTCCTTGTGATTGTCTCCACCCCCTCTAGGAGTCGCTGATTTTCCCCAGTGTATTTATCCCTGTGTTTCCTGTCTCTCTGTGCCAGTTCGTCTTGTATGTGTTTCCAAGTCAACCAGTGTTCTCATGCTCTCCTGCTTTTTTTATTCTCCTTTTTCTAGTCCTCCCGGTTTTGACCCTTGCCTGTTCTGGACTCTGTACCCGCCTGCCTGACCATTCTGCCTGCCTTGACCACGAGCCTGTCTGCCACTCTGTACCTCCTGGACTCTGATCTGGTTTTGACCTTTTGCCTGTCCACGACCATTCTTATTATTATCAATACATTTCAATCAATCATCAGTCATTTGTGTCAGTGCAGTACATCTCTATAAGCATGCTGAAAGTCTGTTGTTAACTTGTTTACAGAGAAATTATTACGTTTCAGGTAAGACCCAAGTGCAGACTGTGTTGAAGTAACAATGTTTATTACAAAACTTCCAGACAAACTAGACACCTTCTTTGCCCGCATTGAGGATAATACAGTGCCACCGTCTCGGATCACTAACAACAACTAAGACTAGGGAAAAGCAGGAGCTGAGAAACAAAACACTGGTTGACTTGACAAACAAGACAACTAAGACTAGGGAAAAGCAGGAGCTGAGAAACAAAACACTGGTTGACTTGACAAACAAGACAACTAAGACTAGGGAAAAGCAGGAGCTGAGAAACAAAACACTGGTTGACTTGACAAACAAGACAACTAAGACTAGGGAAAAGCAGGAGCTGAGAAACAAAACACTGGCAACAGACAAACAGAGAACACAGGTATAAGTACCCAGGGGATAATGGGGAAGATGGGAGACACCTGGAGGGGGTGGAGACAAGCACAAGAACAGGTGAAACAGATCAGGGCATGACAGAAATAGCATTGTATTTGGTCAAACACAAGTTCTTTCACCAGCTTGCTAAGAGCTGTCAGCAAGCTGATAGGTCTGCTGTTAGGACCAGTAAAGGCCGCTTTACCACTCTTGGGTAGTGTAATTACTTTGGCTTCCCTCCAGGCCTGAGGACAAAGACTTTCCTCTAGACTCAGATTAAAGATATGACAGATAGGAGTGGCTATAGAGTCAGCTACCATCCTCAGTAGCTTTCCATCTAAGTTGTCAATGCCAGGAGGTTAGTCATTATTGATCGATAACAATCATTTCCCCACCTCTCCCACACTAACTTTACATAATTCAAACTTGCAATGCTTTTCTTTCATTATTAGTTATTTTATGCTTGAATACAATTACTCAGTGTTCGTTGTTGGCACTTTGCCAATGAAGTAAACATTAAAATAATTGGCGACATTAAATGGTTTTGTGATGAATAAGCCATCTGATTGGTTGAAAGATGGAGTTGAATTTGTCTTTCTGTCCATAATTTCATTTAAAGTACTTTTTTTCCATCATTCTTTCTATCATTGATCTTGGCTTCATTATACAGTTTCTTCTTCTTTGTTGTTTAGTCACATCACTTCTCAGTTTGCAGTCAGTCAGCCAGTCAGATGTGCAGCCAGACTTATTAGCCACTTCCTTTTGCCCCCATCTCTTTCAACCATACAGTTGTTCAATTCCTCATCAATCCATGGAGCCTCAACAGTTCTAACAGTCAGTTTCTTAACAGGTTCATGTTTATCAATAATTTGAAGAAGCAATTTCATAAATTCCTCAAGTGCAGTGTCTGGATGCTGCTTATTAATCACGTCAGACCAACTAATATATTTAACATCCACATAAGAGTCACAGCAATGTATTTTGTATGATCTCCTATACACTATTTAAGGCCCAGCTGTTGGAACTTTGTCTTTCCTGGATATAGCCACTATATTATGATCACTGCATCCAATGGGTACGGGTACAGCTGTAGAACAAAGTTCTATAGTATTAGTAAAGATGTGATCAATACATGTGGATGATCTTGTTCCTGTAGTGTTTGTGAACACCCTGGTAGGTTGATTTAATAACCTGAACCAGATTACAGGCACTGGTTACAGTGAGAAGCTTCCTCTTGAGTGGACAGCTTGATGAAAACCAGTCAATATTCAGGTCCCTGAGAAAGTAGACCTCTCTGTTAACATCACATACACTATCAAGCATTTCACACATTATTTAGATACTGACTGTTAGCACTTGGTGGCCTATAGCAACACCCCGAAAGAAAAGGCTTTACATGTTATTCTATTAATGTATTTAAACATAGGTTAATACTGCCCGTGATTGCAGTTAAGAATTCAATGCTTATTTTCCCCAGTTAATAAAAGCTGTAAATGGTGCCTCCTGTATAATTCAGAACAGATTTGGTTTGATGGTTTGATGAAGCAGTGAATATAATAAACTTAGGGAGGAGGCTTCTGATGTTAACATGCATGAAACCAAGGCTTTTACCAGGGCATGAAACCAAGGCTTTTACCAGGGCTTTTACCAGGGCGTTTACCAAGGCTTTTACCAGGGCTTTTACCAGGGCTTTTACCAAGGCTTTTACCAGGGCTTTTACCAAGGCTTTTACCAGGGCTTTTACCAGGGCTTTTACCAAGGCTTTTACCAAGGCTTTTAACAGGGCTTTTACCAGGGCATGAAACCAAGACTTTTACCATGGCTTTTACCAAGGCATGAAACCAAGGCTTTTACCAGGGCTTTTACCAAGGCTTTTACCAGGGCATGAAACCAAGGCTTTTACCAGGGCTTTTACCAGAGCTTTTACCAGGGCTTTTACAAAGACTTTTACCAGGGCTTTTACCAGGGTTTTTATCGAGATTTTTACCAGGGCTTTTACCA
Organism: Oncorhynchus masou masou; assembly: GCF_036934945.1. Lineage (NCBI taxonomy): Eukaryota > Metazoa > Chordata > Actinopteri > Salmoniformes > Salmonidae > Oncorhynchus > Oncorhynchus masou. The sequence goes on from NC_088214.1 coordinate 699,578, forward strand.
GGGCATGAAACCAAGGCTTTTACCAGGGCTTTTACCAAGGCTTTACCAAGGCTTTTACCAAGGCCTTTACCAAGGCCTTTACCAGGGCTTTTACCAAGGCTTTTACCAAGGCTTTTACCAGGGCTTTTACCATGGCTTTTACCAGGGCTTTTACCAAGGCTTTTACGGTTACACTTAATACATAAATACCACTTGAAGCTTGACGATGAGTTGATCATTTGAATCATCTGTGCAGTGCTGAGGCAAAAACAAAAAAGGTACACCCCTTTGAGTCTCCGCAACCAGGACTGAGAATTACTTCTCTTTACTGGGACCTCTTCATCTGTAGACAGGCTTTCACAGCTCTCTGTATCTGAGTCCCCAGGACTGAGAACCACTGCTCTTCATTGGGACCTCTTCATATGTAGACAGGCTTTCATAGCTCTCTGTATCTGAGTCCCCAGGACTGAGAATTACTGCTCTTTACTGGGACCTCTTCATATGCAGACAGGCTTTCACAGCTGTCTGTATCTGAGTCCCCAGGACTGAGAACCACTGCTCTTCATTGGGACCTCTTCATATGTAGACAGGCTTTCATAGCTCTCTGTATCTGAGTCCCCAGGACTGAGAATTACTGCTCTTTACTGGGACCTCTTCATATGCAGACAGGCTTTCACAGCTGTCTGTATCTGAGTCCCCAGGACTGAGAACCACTGCTCTTCATTGGGACCTCTTCATATGTAGACAGGCTTTCACAGCTCTCTGTATCTGAGTGCCCAGGACTGAGAACCACTGCTCTTCATTGGGACCTCTTCATATGTAGACAGGCTTTCATAGCTCTCTGTATCTGAGTCCCCAGGACTGAGAATTACTGCTCTTTACTGGGACCTCTTCATCTGCAGACAGGCTTTCACAGCTCTCTGTATCTGAGGACAGAAAACATCACAAGAAACTTCATTATTCTCAAATTAGACAGCACTGAATATTATGTTACTATTATATCTGTCCTCACGTCTAGGGACTGGAACTACAGCATGACCACCGTCACGCAGCGGTCCACTGTCAGGCAGGTCAGCAACATCAGACTGCTGTAATGACCGGTGAAGTAGGCCCTGGTTAACTGGGGTCAGAGGTAAGGGTTAGGGTCAGGCAGGTCAACAACGTCAGACTGCTGTAATGACTGTCGTCATTCATCGACATACCTATAAAAATATTCAACAAAACATACACTAACACAAGGCCATAAGCAAAAATAGATATATTAAAACCATACATAGTACCCCTGTATTTACTATGGAAAATACCCTTTCTGTAGATATGTATCAGTAGACTTTCTTATACATTCGGGATGGCAGAATATATAGGTAAATCATCCCTATGAAAACCATGGCAAGCGTAACCACCTCCAGGGACCACTCCATACAGGCAGTTTGGATTACCAAAGGGGCAGTCAAGGGGTCCACCAACCGCATTGCATAACTGTCCATTCACATCAGTATAGTGGCCTGGACTACCCAGCACAGGATTAACTATCACCGGAGGGTCAGCTCTATTCATTGACATCTGTTTAACCGTTGTCTGGACCACAAATGATTTTACCAAGGGTAAAATACAACAAAACACAATACCCAGAGCCAATAACCCCCCCCCCAGCATAATTGCCATCCTAGCAAACATAGCTCCCCATTTCCCCAATGCTAAATCCAACCAATCCCAAACATGAGAGTCAAACCCAGCATTTGCCTTAACCTCTGCTCGTAAACCTTTAAGTTTAGCCATAGCGACAGCAAAGGATCCACTAGGCGCAGTGTTATTGGGAATAAAGGTGCAACAATCATCCCCAAACACAACACAACACCACCCTTCTCTGCCAAAAGCCAATTGAGAGCCTGTCTATTTTGCCAAGATATTTTACTGGTAGCCTGTATCAACATTTCTACGAACCCCTGCAGTCTCTAGTACCCAAATAGTATCACATTCTACAGTGGAGTTTCCTACATTAATCCCTTCGGTGTTGTGGCTGTAAAAACATTCATATTTACCTTTAATCACAGTGTTTCCATCTAACAAAGGCCCATTTAATTCAGTTCTAATGTTATAGACAGCACAATCCTTGTCACCCAACCCAGTGTCGTTCAACACAGTTCTGCCTCGAGTGCTCCCCTGAGCAATCATACATTCTATATCACACAAGGGAATAGAATACTTTGTCTTGGTACAATGAACATTTTTCCAAGTTACACAGTTTTTAAATGATGCTGGTTCAGGGACTATTATGAGATCCGACAAAGGTGATTTACTACACAATATACAATTGTCCATTGTGTTTGTTCGCCGTATACTTCGCCCATTTGTACCACTCATCCTTCACTACTTCTTCTCGTGCGGTATCCTTGAATGGTTCAGATTCTGATATGTCTATGTCAATCATCTCCGCAATGTTCTTGTCTTGAGGTGGGTCATTAGAGTTTGTAAAAAAAAAATCCAAATGTCTGTAAAGAACCCTCCTGGTTCTGATGCTTTCTAGCTACCACAGGCTCTCCCTGTTTAGGTATTTGCGTAAGACCAATTCTGAATGACTGAGGAGCTACTTCCTTCAGTCAATCTTGTTCTCGTTATTTCACCTTCAACTGGTTCAATCTGATTCATGGTGAGCACCCACTCTTCCACACATTTGATTAATGTCAGGTCTCATCCTTTGGGGTCCCAAACAGCTTCTCCCTTTGTTATATGATGCGTCCATCCACAGAGTGGCTCCTTCAGTACAGGTTTCTTCTTCCATACAGAAACTGTCCTTTGTTCCCCTGGTTCTGTTAGAATTTGTGACGGAACATGAAACTTAAACCTGTCAAAAAAATATCCTGTCTTTTCATCTTGTTCAACAGGTTCCTCTCTTCTCTTCCTGTTTTTATCATTTATCTTGATCATGAGTGTGTGCATCATTTCCATATTGTCCTTAGTTGTTCTCACTCTTCCATTGTCACTGTTCTTTTGTGGTCCTAATTTCAATTGTTCATTATGGACACCAGGTAAGGGCTGAAAAGTCAATCCCCATTCCTTTCATCTTGTAAGATTTCTCCTTCTGCTCTTGGTAAGGCTTCTCCTCCGCTTTCTTCACTTGTTGTTCCTGATGAGGTTTCTCCTCCACTCTCTTCGCCTGTTGTTCCCTCCTCAGGCCGAACTGGGCTTCCATCTGGGAAGGAGTCCATTTCAGGGAAGAGATGTTCCCATTCTTTAGGTGATACCTCGAGGTCCAACTGTAAAGGGCTTCCGTCTACAGAGTCTGCCCCAACAAGTATATCATCAGGAGTAGTAGACATGTTACCACCCCACTTCTGGGCTTCCATCTGGGAAGGAGTCCATTTCAGGGAAGAGATGTTCCCATTCTTTAGGTGATACCTCGAGGTCCAACTGTAAAGGGCTTCCGTCTACAGAGTCTGCCCCAACAAGTATATCATCAGGAGTCAGGAGTAGTAGACATGTTACCACCCCACTTCTGGGCTTTCTGGCCATACTGGAGGAGGCTTTGGTTGTTTGTCTCTTTTCTTTTCAGGCTCTTTTCCCCTGGTGCTTCTTCTGAGTGCGTTAGTTGGCTCACTCGTCGTATTTTGGCATGTAGCTGGTCTGCCATTTTCTTGATTCCTCTCTGGCGTTTTGATCGTCTCCGCTGCTCCTGCTCCCTCCGGGCTCCCACCTGGTGAATCAACATCCTCTGTGTCCTCATCTCTGTATGATTGTATCCTTCTCTCTGTCGGGACTCGGGTGCAGTGGTTTAGATGATACCACGTCTTGCTTCCTTTCACTTGGACGGCCGTGTTTGTGGCTGTTGCCACCTCGTAGGGTCCTTCTCTCCTCGGCTGATCCCACTTCCTTCGGAACACTCGAACGTAGACTCGATCCCCTGTTATCACTGGGAGAGATCCTTCTGGTCCCCTTGGATCATCAGATGTGGAACCTCTCGTCCTGGTTCAGGTTTCTGCCTTATTTCTGTGGGGCATTCAGACTTAGAGACTTATGGCCTCTGTTCTACGATGACACCATACATTCTCTTACTTTCATCACACAAACTGACATTCCAGCTGAAGCTGGAGAACCCTTCTCCATCTGGTTTCCTAAACATAAGACTTGGAAAACAAAGGACAAAACATAACAGTATTGACAATATTATGTGTTATGCATGACTGTATTCATGAATACTGAAATCTAAGACCATGACAATTCCCACTCTCTCTTCACCTGACTCTATGCCTCCAGGATACTTTTCTGCTGGACTCCACAAAAATGGAAGCCCTAATTAGCTTCCTCGTACTTTTATCCAGTCTTCCCCTTTCGTCCGCAGGTTCTGAGAGGTGTTCCCAAATCATGTCATAATTTTTTTTTTACTTTTTTTTTTTTTTTTACTCAATTCCCCATCTGCTCTATTTCAACTGATAAGCATGTGCATAACCTTAATCAACATTATTTCTTCTTCAACATGTGGTTTAGAGTACAACTACCCTAACATACATTATCAAATAAAACAAATAACCCCAAATTCAACCCAGTATGTCTACAGTAGAATCTAGTCTTTCTCTCTCTCTCTCTTTTGTTTTGTTTCATGTCCTTTGTCATGGTGTTTTCAAGCTCACCCATTATTCAGCTGGACCTTATTTCTTGTGAAACTTATGCACCCATCAAAGAGAGACATGACGATCTTTACCACTGCAGGTGCTGTGAGAAGTATATCCCCAGCCTGGTGTATGTTGATGTACACTCAGTCTCCAGAATTCAGCCCATGCCCTTGCATCTGGCGTCTTATGTGCTGTCTTTTCCTGGGGACATACACACTATTATTATTTCCTGACAACAGACTTTCTTCTTATAGCAGGATCACTAAATCTTAATTTTTAAATAACAGCCCTATGTAAACATTCTGTTATGTAAACATTCTGTCTCAAATACCTGGCCTCTTGCCACAAAAATATTCATAATGATAGCCAAATTATGGTCCCTACAACACCTGCTGTAAGAATAACATGTCATCAGTCAAGTGTCTTCCAGTTGAAAGAATATCCAATCCTAACAAAACAAAGTCCTAAGCTTCTTAAACTTTTGCTCTAGTATTCAAACTGCCACTACTTATTTATTTTACCATAATCTAGGTGTGTGTAATGTTCTATTTACTTTTAGAATTGTCCCTATATTTTTACAAGACCAACTGTCGTTCCTCATCTGTTAATTATCCCGTAGGTCACATCCTATCCTAGAACACTATTTACCCATCCCCCCTTTGTTACCTGGCTCTGGCCAGGGAACAACCTTGCCTACTCTTAAACAATGACTTAGGTAAGATTAGTAAATTATCCTTATGTCTGACATCATCATGTAGGAGCCCCTTTCATTTTCCACATGTCCAATTCTCCCTTGGGCATCCATTTATGTCAATCCTGTACCAATACTCTGTCAAGTTTCTTATCTACTTTAAGAACTATCTGTGCTACTTATATATTTTCTTAAATATATATTTTTACCGATAACCCTTTTCTCTCATATCTCTCAAATACCACTAAGCTTCTAACAGTTTGACTTGATCTAAAATCATTGAAAAAAACATGTCTATGTGTGGCACTCTCTCAAGTCCTTACATTTATAATCTAATCATATCTTAATCCTAACAATAATCCTAAATCACCACAGATGTCCTATATTCCTGTTAAATGTAATACTATTTAAAAAAACTCCTAATAATCAAACAAATTCAAAACAAATGCTAATCATATCAAAATCCTTCCTACACTAACAAGCTCTTTCCTTCAGGGACCCTCAGTATTCTATCTGACAATAACATGAATTTAATACATGTTGCAAAGTGTGGAATACCTTATCTACAGTAATTTATCACCACAAAGAACTGAAACTTATTTTTCTATGTAATTCCCTGCCCTATTGGCATAATATATCTCCTATCCAAACCTCAATGTATCTCATCTTCCCCTATTTATTCTCAATGATAAATAGGATTTTTTTTTCTCTGTTACAATACCAAATCATTAATAGCCCATTCAAAAATTTCACAGCTAATATTGTAAATCAGAATCCTGAAACACTTTCTCTTCAGTGATTCAAACAATAATTCCAAACCCCCAACCAAAACTCCATTATAATGAATTTACCTTAAAACTAGTTACCTTAACTAGTAACTCAATATGACTTTCATTATACCAATGACTCTCAATGGCTGATCAGACCTCAGAAGATGGTCATGATAATGTCAATAGTCAACCCACCCTTTAATAGTCAAGTTCTATGCTACATTAGACATATTAAAGAACCCTTTATCCTTAAAATCAAAATTCACTTGTGTAATTTAAAACTCATAAAATTCCATATTTGAGCGTGCCTCTTTAAAATACCTTTGCACCAAAACAAATAGTCCTAACAAATGTTTTATGTGTATATATTTGCAAACCTTAATGATTCATCAAAACTTCCAGGCCTTTTTTCAATTTGGTCGTTTTATGGCCTCATTCTCCCCAAGATTATAATCCCAGGAAACATCCCTAATTGAGACACCTAAACATCAATTTTCCCAGAAGAACACAACACTTCTAACTAGCATTCACTTCGATTCAGAAACTCAAAAGTGAACTATAAACTAAACCTAATGATAATTCCCCTTTAACTCAAATCATTAATCAAAAGTTTCAAACAACGTCAATGCATATGTTTACTTAAATGAACATGCTACCCTTAGATACAATTAACCTGATAACATCATTATCCAATGTATTATTTTTTCCCCCTGCCGCAAATGTCGTACATTTCTCAGTGTTCAGAAATCCGTAATTTAATCCCAGATATTTAATAAAAATGTAAACGTATTTTCCCCTTGGCTCCTTCAACTCACATATTTTAGATAACTTCCACCCGTCCCAGTATGAAGAATCCTACTTAAACACACCAGAACAAATGCTTAATTAAGTTAAATCAACTCCTAGAATAACCAATCTTCAGTACCCAAATAAACAAACCACATTTATCAGCAAAAAACATACTATACAAAAACTCATTACCATAACGCTTCAGATAATAAAATGACTCAGAAACTCACGTTTACATCTCAATAAAACAAAACACCATCTGCGTGTTCCTCCAGAAAAACAACTTGCCCCTATTACATATGTCTACGTATCAAGGGAAAAGCTCAAATAACCAAATTCAACCTAGCTAGTTTCCCGAAACATATACAATTATGTTTTACTATAGAGGTTGCTTTTCAACATTATTACCCTAACATTGTTCCACATAATGAAAACAGTGCTCAAATTCACTGGTGTTACATAAACAATCAAACCATGAATCAATAACCATCAGAATCCATTATCACGATATTTTACGATTCAGACATTCAATCTCCCTTTCTCATGGCCTAATTACAGTCCAGATAAACGCCACAAATCAATGATACCCACTTAGCGAATGAGCTGCTAGTTTTTAGCATCTTTCCTGACGACTTACATACTCCTTTTAAAAATGTATTTCGACATTTTTATCAACTTCTGAAACGTGACTCAACAATAATGCACGCATTTTCCTTCTAAAAGACACGAACAATTTTCTCCATTACCCCCAGTCACGACATCATTTCCGTGGCGACGAAAGCCTCGCGAGTGATGTCATCAACAAGTGCTCAACCTCGACTCAATTCGCAACGATTTTCAATGAATTGTTGGCTGTCTACAGCAACAGTATTTCGGGTTCGATGAACCACCCCTAATTTATCACATCTGTTGAATCCTGAATTAGAGTTTACAACATCAATCAACATTTCTCATCTCCCAATTTGCTAAATTTATAAGAACATTTCGATGGGCACAAATCTATCGTAATTTCCCCGTTATTATTCAGAATTCATTTGATTTAAGTTACTGTCTCGTCTTTGATTTAGCATTTTAATTACGACTCTATTCCCAATATATTATTCCCAACCGATAATTTAGTGAACAGACATCGCTTCACCCTTAAGAATTTGTTCTTAACTGACTTGCCTAGTAAAATAAAGGTAAAATAAAAAAAAAAATTTTTCAGTTGAATGAATTAGTCTTTCAATTTGAACCAAACAAACTATTTAATACGTTTATATCTTATACCAATACTAGTGACTACAACTTTTACGAGTGACTATAACTATAACTTTCTCTGCAAAACAATTTAATTACCACCAAGAACTCAGATATATATATTTTTAATTAACGCCTCGGCTGGGAACCGAACCCTTGATCGCAGTTTGTAAGACTGCTTCGCTCACCACTATACCAGCAATGCTATGGACCTGACTGAGATTCTCTGCAACTAGACCCATTTTACAGTTATCTGTAGTTGTTTATCCAGCATCTGGACAACAGAAAATAGCCCTAATTTAAACGCTCAAACCTTTCCCTCAGTTAGGATTTACCCAAAGACCATAACCCCAGGGAACTGATAATTTATCCTATGAACCTATGTTAAAATTAAAATAAACCAATTTGAATAACTAGTCAATTCAAGAAATAATAGAATTTCAAAGTGATGGTACACTTTGAATAGAGACTGGTGTTTCTCAATCATTTTATAATTAACTCCAACCTGTTCCAACAATTTCTAGTGAAGTTGATCAGTCTTCACGGGAAATTCTTAGGGTTCAGGGCATTTGACACCATTAAAATGTTTCCACTCTCTTTTCTTTAGAAACAACTTAAATATATTTTCAAAAACATTTACCCAATTTGAAACTGAACTGAACAAAAACCCCTCCAAAGGAAATCCACTCTCGCATATAGGCCAAGAATACACATGAGCTGGCCTCACTTATCCAGAACTCCAGTTATAGCCTTATCCATTTACATTTTACATTTAAGTCATTTGGCAGACGCTCTTATCCAGAGCGACTTACAAATTGGTGAATTCACCTTATGACATCCAGTGGAACAGCCACTTTACAATAGTGCATCTAAATCATTTAAGGGGGGGTGAGAAGGATTACTTTATCCTATCCTAGGTATTCCTTAAAGAGGTGGGGTTTCAGGTGTCTCCGGAAGGTGGTGATTGACTCCGCTGTCCTGGCGTCGTGAGGGAGTTTGTTCCACCATTGGGGGCCAGAGCAGCGAAAAGTTTTGACTGGGCTGAGCGGGAACTGTACTTCCTCAGTGGTAGGGAGGCGAGCAGGCCAGAGGTGGATGAACGCAGTGCCCTTGTTTGGGTGTAGGGCCTGATCAGAGCCTGGAGGTACTGCGGTGCCGTTCCCCTCACAGCTCCGTAGGCAAGCACCATGGTCTTGTAGCGGATGCGAGCTTCAACTGGAAGCCAGTGGAGAGAGCGGAGGAGCGGGGTGACGTGAGAGAACTTGGGAAGGTTGAACACCAGACGGGCTGCGGCGTTCTGGATGAGTTGTAGGGGTTTAATGGCAGAGGCAGGGAGCCCAGCCAACAGCGAGTTGCAGTAATCCAGACGGGAGATGACAAGTGCCTGGATTAGGACCTGCGCCGCTTCCTGTGTGAGGCAGGGTCGTACTCTGCGGATGTTGTAGAGCATGAACCTACAGGAACGGGCCACCGCCTTGATGTTAGTTGAGAACGACAGGGTGTTGTCCAGGATCACGCCAAGGTTCTTAGCGCTCTGGGAGGAGGACACAATGGAGTTGTCAACCGTGATGGCGAGATCATGGAACGGGCAGTCCTTCCCGGGAGGAAGAACAGCTCCGTCTTGCCGAGGTTCAGCTTGAAGTGGTGATCCGTCATCCACACTGATATGTCTGCCAGACATGCAGAGATGCGATTCGCCACCTGGTCATCAGAAGGGGGAAAGGAGAAGATTAATTGTGTGTCGTCTGCATAGCAATGATAGGAGAGACCATGTGAGGTTATGACAGAGCCAAGTGACTTGGTGTATAGCGAGAATAGGAGAGGGCCTAGAACAGAGCCCTGGGGGACACCAGTGGTGAGAGCGCGTGGCGAGGAGACAGATTCTTGCCACGCCACCTGGTAGGAGCGACCTGTCAGGTAGGACGCAAGCCAAGCGTGGGCCGCGCCGGAGATGCCCAACTCGGAGAGGGTGGAGAGGAGGATCTGATGGTTCACAGTATCGAAGGCAGCCGATAGGTCTAGAAGGATGAGAGCAGAGGAGAGAGAGTTAGCTTTAGCAGTGCGGAGCGCCTCCGTGATACAGAGAAGAGCAGTCTCAGTTGAATGACTAGTCTTGAAACCTGACTGATTTGGATCAAGAAGGTCATTCTGAGAGAGATAGCGGGAGAGCTGGCCAAGGACGGCACGTTCAAGAGTTTTGGAGAGAAAAGAAAGAAGGGATACTGGTCTGTAGTTGTTGACATCGGAGGGATCGAGTGTAGGTTTTTTCAGAAGGGGTGCAACTCTCGCTCTCTTGAAGACGGAAGGGACGTAGCCAGGGGTCAGGGATGAGTTGATGAGCGAGGTGAGGTAAGGGAGAAGGTCTCCGGAAATGGTCTGGAGAAGAGAGGAATGGGATAGGGTCAAGCGGGCAGGTTGTTGGGCGGCCGGCCGTCACAAGAAGCGAGATTTCATCTGGAGAGAGAGGGGAGAAAGAGGTCAGAGCACAGGGTAGGGCAGTGTGAGCAGAACCAGCGGTGTCGTTTGACTTAGCAAACGAGGATCGGATGTCGTCGACCTTCTTTTCAAAATGGTTGACGAAGTCATCTGCAGAGAGGGAGGAGGATTCAGGAGGGAGGAGAAGGTGGCAAAGAGCTTCCTAGGGTTAGAGGCAGATGCTTGGAATTTAGAGTGGTAGAAAGTGGCTTTAGCAGCAGAGACAGAGGAGGAAAATGTAGAGAGGAGGGAGTGAAAGGATGCCAGGCCCGCAGGGAGGCGAGTTTTCCTCCATTTCCGCTCGGCTGCCCGGAGCCCTGTTCGTTGAACTCGCAATGAGTCGTCGAGCCACGGAGCGGGAGGGGAGGACCGAGCCGGCCTGGAGGATAGGGGACATAGAGAGTCAAAGGATGCAGAAAGGGAAGAGAGGAGGGTTGAGGAGGCAGAATCAGGAGATAGGTTGGAGAAGGTTTGAGCAGAGGGAAGAGATGATAGGATGGAAGAGGAGAGAGTAGCGGGGGAGAGAGAGCGAAGGTTGGGACGGCGCAATACCATCCGAGTAGGGGCAGTGTGGGAAGTGTTGGATGAGAGCGAGAGGGAAAAGGATACAAGGTAGTGGTCGGAGACTTGGAGGGGAGTTGCAATGAGGTTAGTGGAAGAACAGCATCTAGTAAAGATGAGGTTGAGCGTATTGCCTGCCTTGGTAGTTGGGGGAAGGTGAGAGGGTGAGGTCAAAAGAGGAGAGGAGTGGAAAGAAGGAGGCAGAGAGGAATGAGTCAAAGGTAGACGTGGGGAGGTTAAAGTCGCCCAGGACTGTGAGAGGTGAGCCGTCCTCAGGAAAGGAGCTTATCAAGGCATCAAGCTCAATGATGAACTCTCCGAGGGAACCTGGAGGGCGATAAATGATAAGGATGTTAAGCTTGAAAGGGCTGGTAACTGTGACAGCATGGAATTCAAAGGAGGCGATAGACAGATGGGTAAGGGGAGAAAGAGAGAATGACCACTTGGGAGAGATGAGGATCCCGGTGCCACCACCCCGCTGACCAGAAGCTCTCGGGGTGTGCGAGAACACGTGGGCGGACGAAGAGAGAGCAGTAGGAGTAGCAGTGTTATCTGTGGTGATCCATGTTTCCGTCAGTGCCAAGAAGTCGAGGGACTGGAGGGAGGCATAGGCTGAGATGAACTCTGCCTTGTTGGCCGCAGATCGGCAGTTCCAGAGGCAACCGGAGACCTGGAACTCCACGTGGGTCGTGCGCGCTGGGACCACCAGATTAGGGTGGCCGCGGCCACGCGGTGTGGAGCGTTTGTATGGTCTGTGCAGAGAGGAGAGAACAGGGATAGATAGACACATAGTTGACAGGCTACAGAAGAGGCTACGCTAATGCAAAGGAGATTGGAATGACAAGTGGACTACACGTCTCGAATGTTCAGAAAGTTAAGCTTACGTAGCAAGAATCTTATTGACTAAAATGATTGAAATGATACAGTACTGCTGGAGTAGGCTAGCTGGCAGTGGCTGCGTTGTTGACTTTGTAGGCTAGCTGGCAGTGGCTGCGTTGTTGACACTACACTAATCAAGTCGTTATCCAGATACTAAGACTTTTTTAAAAAGTGGCCGAATATCTCTAACTGCGTTCCTCAGTACCACGGTCTCCAATGACATTTTTACCAGAGAAAATGTAGCCCTTATTTACTGGAAAAGAAATGTACATTTCGTTAACATTCACAATGCTACCTTTTAATTCACCAAGCTAATGATGTTACATATACTAAAATCCCCTTTCTTTTCCTGAGCATGCGATAAAGGTTTTAGCCATGCACAGAACGCCTAGTTTCTTCCTGGTCGGTTATCGGTATCTTACCCATATAACAATTTGCTTTTCTTCTAACTAATTTTACCACGTTTGCGATTTCTCGTATACGTTTATTTTTTGACGCTAATAACAACTTCTCCACGTATTTTATCGCCACTGAAACTGTTGTTTCCGTGCAAAATGATTCCAAGTGGGGCTATTTGTAAATCACATCGGTACCTTACTAGAAGATCGGTAAAACGTAATCTAGTATGTATTTTATCACATATAAACTGTACTCTCTATGAACCACTTATTGATCGATCAGATTCTATACACTGCTTGGTGAAAATTCCATTATTTTATTTTTACCTAAAAACATACAGTTTAAACTTAACGTCGCACAATCAGGCTAGCATTCTTCCTGTTCTAAATATCCTTCCATTTCAGACCTCTTTCATAGAGCCACGGATATTTATATAACTACTTATTTTATTCAGACCTTCATAAGAATAACACACCCGACACCAGCGAAGTTCACAGCCCCCGCCTACTTACTCACTAAACATGCATGCACATTCGTATTTGCTATACAATTCCCAAGTTTACACACATGCATGCAATTCATTGAATTCAAAAGTTCTTTCGTTTCTATCATTTTTAGGAAATTTGAGAGAGACCTACTTGACATTCCCCTTGCTTGAGGCAGGATTTTTGAAGCAATCTTACGCAATCTTATCTTCAACTATTTGTAAGAACTTTGCTTACCTTGTTTAATGTCGGGCGGCCACCCTTGTTTTGCCAGATTGCTCCAAAGATCCTGCCGACAGCCAAGAACGTTTTTCAGTCCCTGGCCCTCCTGGGTAAGCTCGCCAATTTGTCGTGGAAAATCGGATCAAATACAACGCATTACAGAACTTGTGAAATCAATTCGGCTTTAATACAAAAGTATAGCAAGCCGGGATGGTCCGCGGAACACACTCCACTTTCCAGAGCCCCGGCTCCAGTATTAATCCACATATTGCATATGAGCCCATCCCACATGCAAATGAAGTTATATTCCAATCCGTGCATCTCGCTTGTTCAGCTCAATAACGCCCATACCTGCTTTCCGTCAGATTATAATGATGACAAGACCCTTGCTTTGTTCCTGCACATAGCTAAAAGCATTCTTTTGTTTGTGTATTATCTAAGATCAGCAAACTATGTGTCTCCTCAGTTTCTAGTGTGTCCAACTATACTAAAAATACTATACATTCCTCTATTTTACAACCCTATGCTTTGGCTCAGCACTTAGCTAAAAGCATTCTTTTGTTTGTGTATTATCTAGGATCAGCTGTTATGTACTTGAGTGAAGACCCAAAAGCGGTTTTAACAGAAAACAGAGTTCTTTAATGAAAAACAGGAATGGCATAAATCCTCTTCCAACGTTGACAATGGAACAAAAAGAACGTAGTATAGTGCAGGATGCACCTGCCAGGCAGACTCCGACAGGATAGGACAAGGTGGAAGCAAACGAGACGACAGCTTGCTTCTGGCATCAAAAACACAAACAAGAATCAGACACTGAAAGTAGCAGGAACAGAGAGAGAAATAGAGACCTAATCAGAGGGGAAGAGAGAACAGGTGTGAAAGAGTGAATGAGCTAGTTAGGGGAGATGTAGAACAGCTGAAGAATGAGAGACAGAGAAGGTAACCTAAAAAGACCAGCAGAGAGAGACAGAGTGAAGAGAAAGGACAGGAACAGACATAACAAGACATGACAGTACCCCCCCCACTCACCGAGCGCCTCCTGGCGCACTCGAGGAGGAAACCTGGCGGCAACGGAGGAAATCATCGATCAGCGAACGGTCCAGCACGTCCCGAGAGGGAACCCAACTCCTCTCCTCAGGACCGTACCCCTCCCAATCCACTAGGTACTGATGACCACGGCCCCGAGGGCGCATGTCCAAAATCTTACGAACCCTGTAGATGGGTGCGCCCTCGACAAGGATGGGGGGGGGAGGGACGAGCGGGGGCGCGAAGAACGGGCTTAACACAGGAGACATGGAAGACCGGGTGAACGTGACGAAGATAGCGCGGGAGAAGAAGTCGCACTGCGACAGGATTAATGACCTGGGAAATACGGAACGGACCAATGAACCGCGGAGCCAACTTGCGAGAAGCTGTCTTAAGGGGAAGGTTCTGAGTGGAGAGCCATACTCTCTGACCGCAACAATATCTAGGACTCTTGGTCCTACGCTTATTAGCGGCCCTCACAGTCTGCGCCCTATTACGGCAAAGTGCCGACCTGACCCCCTTCCAGGTGCGCTCGCAACGCTGGACAAAAGCCTGAGCGGAGGGGACGCAGGACTCGGCGAGCTGAGATGAGAACAGCGGAGGCTGGTACCCGAGGCTACTCTGAAAAGGAGATAGACCGGTAGCAGACGAGGGAAGCGAGTTGTGGGCGTACTCTGCCCAGGGGAGCTGTTCTGACCAAGACGCAGGGTTACGAAAAGAAAGACTGCGTAAAATGCGACCAACAGTCTGATTGGCCCGTTCGGCTTGACCGTTAGACTGGGGATGAAAGCCGGACGAGAGACTGACGGAAGCCCCAATCAAACGGCAAAACTCCCTCCAAAATTGAGACGTGAACTGCGGGCCTCTGTCGGAAACGACGTCAGACGGAAGGCCATGAATTCGGAAAACATTCTCGATAATGATCTGAGCCGTCTCCTTAGCAGAAGGGAGCTTAGCGAGAGGAATGAAATGAGCCGCCTTAGAGAATCTATCGACAACCGTAAGAATAACTGTCTTCCCGCTGATGAAGGCAGTCCGGTGATGAAATCTAAAGCGATGTGAGACCACGGTCGAGAGGGAATGGGAAGCGGTCTGAGACGGCCGGCAGGAGGAGAGTTCCCAGATTTAGTCTGCGCGCAGACCGAACAAGCGGCGACAAATCGACGCGCGTCACGTTCCCGAGTGGGCCACCAGAAACGCTGGCGAATGGAAGCGAGCGTACCCCGAACGCCGGGGTGGCCGGCTAACTTGGCAGAGTGGGCCCACTGAAGAACGGCCGGACGAGTAGGAACGGGAACGAACAGAAGGTTCCTAGGACAAGCTCGCGGCGACGGAGTGTGAGCGAGTGCTTGCTTTACCTGCCTCTCAATTCCCCAGACAGTCAACCCGACAACACGCCCTTCAGGGAGAATCCCCTCGGGGTCGGTGGAGACCTCAGAAGAACTGAAGAGACGAGATAAAGCATCAGGCTTGGTGTTCTTTGAGCCCGGACGATAAGAAATAACAAACTCGAAACGAGCGAAAAACAGAGCCCAACGAGCCTGACGCGCATTAAGTCGTTTGGCTGAACGGATGTACTCAAGGTTCCTATGGTCAGTCCAAACGACAAAAGGAACGGTCGCCCCTCCAACCACTGTCGCCATTCGCCTAGGGCTAAGCGGATGGCGAGCAGTTCGCGATTACCAACATCATAGTTACGTTCTGACGGCGATAAGCGATGAGAGAAAAACGCGCAAGGATGGACCTTGCCGTCAGAGAGAGCGCTGAGAAAGAATGGCTCCCACGCCCACCTCTGACGCGTCAACCTCAACAACAAACTGACTAGAGATGTCAGGTGTAACAAGAATAGGTGCGGATGTAAAACGATTCTTAAGAAGATCAAAAGCTCCCTGGGCGGAAACGGACCACTTAAAGCACGTCTTAACAGAAGTAAGGGCTGTGAGGGGAGCTGCCACCTGACCGAAATTACGGATGAAACGACGATAGAAATTAGCGAAGCCCAGAAAGCGCTGCAGCTCGACGCGTGACTTAGGAACGGGCCAATCAATGACAGCCTGGAACTTAGCGGGATCCATCTTAATGCCCTCAGCGGAAATAACGGAACCGAGAAAAGGGACAGAGGCGGCATGAAAAGTGCACTTCTCAGCCTTCACATAAAGACAGTTCTCCAAAAGGCGCTGGAGGACGCGTCGCATGTGCTGAACATGAATCGAGAGAGACGGTGAAAAAATCAGGATATCGTCCATGTAAACGAAAACAAAAATGTTCAGCATGTCTCTCAGGACGTCGTTAACTAGTGCCTGAAAGACAGCTGGAGCGTTAACGAGGCCGAAAGGAAGAACCCGGTATTCAAAGTGCCCTAACGGAGTGTTAAACGCCGTCTTCCACTCGTCCCCTCCCTGATGCGCACGAGATGGTAGGCGTTACGAAGGTCCAATTTGGTGAAAAACCTGGCTCCCTGCAGGATCTCGAAGGCTGAAGACATAAGAGGAAGCGGATAACGATTCTTAACTGTTATGTCATTCAGCCCTCGATAATCCACGCATGGGCGCAGGGACCCGTCCTTCTTCTGAACAAAAAAAAACCCCGCTCCGGCGGGAGAGGAGGAGGAGACTATGGTACCGGCGTCGAGCGAAACCGACAAATAATCCTCGAGAGCCTTACGTTCGGGAGCCGACAGAGAGTATAATCTACCCCGGGGGGAGTGGTTCCCGGAAGGAGATCAATACTACAGTCATACGACCGGTGTGGAGGAGAGAAGTGGCCTTGGAACGACTGAACACCGTGCGCAGATCGTGATACTCCTCCGGCACCCCTGTCAAATCGCCAGGCTCCTCCTGTGAAGAAGAGACAGAGGAAACAGGAGGGATAGCAGACATTAAACAGGTCACATGACAAGAAACATTCCAGGAAAGGATAGTATTACTAGACCAATTAATAGAAGGGTTATGGCGCACTAGCCAGGGATGACCCAAAACAACAGGTGTAAAAGGTGAACGAAAAATTAAAAAAGAAATGGTTTCGCTATGATTACCAGAGACAGTGAGGGTTAAAGGCAGCGTCTCACGCTGAATCTTGGGGAGAGAACTACCATCTAAAGCGAACAAGGCCGTGGGCTCCCTAACTGTCTGAGAGGAATGTCATGTTCCCGAGCCCAGGTCTCGTCCATAAAACAGCCCTCCGCCCCAGAGTCTATCAAGGCACTGCAGGAAGCAGATGAACCGGGCCAGCGGAGATGGACCGGAAAGGTAGTGCGTGATCCAGAAGGAGAGGCCTGAGTAGTTGCGCTCACCAGTAGCCCTCCCCTTACTGATGAGCTCTGGCTTTTACTGGACATGAGGTGACAAAATGACCAGCGGAGCCGCAGTAGAGACAGAGGCGATTGGTGATTCTCCGTTCCTTCTCCTTGGCCGAGATGCGGATACCCCCAGCTGCATAGGCTCAGCATCCGAGCCGGCGGAGGAGGGTGGCAGTGATGCGGCAGGTGGCAGTGATGTGGAGAGGGGAGCAACGGAGAACGCGAGCTCCTTTCCACGAGCTCGGCGACGAAGATCAAACCGTCGCTCTATGCGAATAGCGAGGGCTATTAAGGAGTCCAGACTGGAAGGAACCTCCCGGGAGAGGATCTCATCCTTAACCTCGACGAGGAGACCCTCCAGAAAACGAGCGAGCAAAGCCGGCTCGTTCCAGTCACTAGAGGCAGCGAGAGTGCGAAACTCAATAGAATAATCCGTTATGGATCGATTCCCCTGACATAGGAAAGACAGGGCCCTGGAAGCCTCCTCCCCAAAAACAGAACGGTCAAAAACCCGTATCATCTCCTCCTTAAAGTCCTGAAACTGGTTAATACACTCAGCCCTCGCCTCCCAGATTGCCGTGCCCCACTCACGCGCCCGTCCGGTAAGGGAGAGAAATGACGTAGGCGATGCGGGCTGCGCTCCTGGAGTAAGTGTTGGGCTGGAGAGAGAACACCACATCACACTGAGTGAGGAATGAGCGGCACTCAGTGGGCTCCCCAGAGTAACAGGGCGGGTTGTTGATCCTGGGCTCCGGAGACTCGGAAACCCTGGAAGTGGGCGGTGGATCGAGGTGGAGTTGGTGAACCTGTCTTGTGAGGTCGGAGACTTGGACGGCCAGGGTCTCAACGGCATGTCGAGCAGCAGACAATTCCTCCTCGTGTCTGCCTAGCATCGCTCCCTGGATCTCGACGGCGGAGTGAAAAGGGTCCGGAGCCGCTGGGTCCATTCTTGGTCTGATTCTTCTGTTATGTACTTGAGTGAAGACCCAAAAGCGGTTTTAACAGAAAACAGAGTTCTTTAATGAAAAACAGGAATGGCATAAATCCTCTTCCAACGTTGACAATGGAACAAAAAGAACGTAGTATAGTGCAGGATGCACCTGCCAGGCAGACTCCGACAGGATAGGACAAGGTGGAAGCAAACGAGACGACAGCTTGCTTCTGGCATCAAAAACACAAACAAGAATCAGACACTGAAAGTAGCAGGAACAGAGAGAGAAATAGAGACCTAATCAGAGGGGGAAGAGAGAACAGGTGTGAAAGAGTGAATGAGCTAGTTAGGGGAGATGTAGAACAGCTGAAGAATGAGAGACAGAGAAGGTAACCTAAAAAGACCAGCAGAGAGAGACAGAGTGAAGAGAAAGGACAGGAACAGACATAACAAGACATGACATCAGCAGACGATGTGTCTCCTCAGTGTCTAGCGTCTCTACGTCCTAAAAATATGCGAACTATGTCTGTTGGTCATCAGTTAGTCATTTGACTGACCCCCTACTTTGTATATCCCTCTGGCCTAGGTATGTCCAGCTATTCTGTCACCTTATGCATTTGTCTATGTGTTATATTTGCTCCCACATGACCGGTGAAGTAGGCCCTGGTTAACTGGGGTCAGAGGTTAGGGTTAGGGTCAGGCAGGTCAGCAGAATCAGACTGCTGTAATGACCGGTGAAGTAGGTCCTGATTAACTGGGGTCAGAGGTTAGGGTTAGGGTCAGGCAGCTTAGTAGCATCAGAATGCTGTAATGACCGGTGAAGTAGATCCTGGTTAACTGGGGTCAGAGGTTAGGGTTAGGGTCAGGCAGGTCATCAGCATCAGACTGCTGTAATGACCGGTGAAGTAGGTCCTGGTTAACTGGGGTCAGAGGTTAGGGTTAGGGTCAGGCAGGTCATCAGCATCAGACTGCTGTAATGACCGGTGAAGTAGGCCCTCGTTAACTGGGGTCAGAGGTTAGGGTCAGGCAGGTCATCAGCATCAGACTGCTGTAATGACCGGTGAAGTAGGCCCTCGTTAACTGGGGTCAAAGGTTAGGGTTAGGGTCCGGCAGGTCATCAGCATCAGACTGCTGTAATGATCGGTGAAGTAGGCCCTCGTTAACTGGGGTCAGAGGTTAGGGTTAGGGTCAGGCAGGTCATCAGCATCAGACTGCTGTAATGACCGGTGAAGTAGGCCCCCGTTAACTGGGTTCAGAGGTTAGGGTTATGGCCAGGCAGGTCAGCAGCAACTGAGGGAGGGAGTCAGGTTTAGGGGTTAGACAGGGTTAGATAGGTCAGAGGGTTAATGTAATGACATCATACCCACCAAGGTGCTGAACACCGAGTGAGTCAGGTGATAGACGGCCCAGAAGGGCAGGGTCAGGGTGAAGAGGAGGTCAGAAGACAGCAGGTTGAGAATGAACAGGTTGGACAGTTACTTAGACAACACAGAGCACACAGCAACAGGCAGTTACCTATACAACACAGAGCACACAGCAACAGCCAGTTACCTAGACAACACAGAGCACACAGCAACAGCCAGTTACCTAGACAACACAGAGCACACAGCAACAGCCAGTTACCTAGACAACACAGAGCACACAGCAACAGCCAGTTACCTAGACAACACAGAGCACACAGCAACAGCCAGTTGCCTAGACAACACAGAGCAGACAGCAACAGGCAGTTACCTAGACAACACAGAGCACACAGCAACAGGCAGTTACCTAGACGACACAGAGCACACAGCAACAGGCAGTTACCTAGACTACACAGAAACAGGCAGTTACCTAGGCAACACAGAGCACACAGCAACAGCCAGTTACCTAGACAACACAAAGCACACAGCAACAGGCACTTACCTAGGCGACACAGAGCACACAGAAACAGGCTATTACCTAGACGAAACAGCTCATCATAGTCTTCCTCAGTGTTGTTCAGAAGTCTGTTGTTCAGAAGTCTGTTGTTCAGAAGTCTGTTGTTCAGAAGTCTGTTCTGGGGTGGAGGGGACAGACTGCATGTTCCTCATTTAGAGATCTGTTAACCTGTTCTGGGGTGGAGGGGACAGACTGCATGTTCCTCATTTAGAGATCTGTTAACCTGTTCTGGGGTGGAGGGGACAGACTGCATGTTCCTCATTTAGAGATCTGTTAACCTGTTCTGGGGTGGAGGGGACAGACTGCATGTTCCTCATTTAGAGATCTGTTAACCTGTTCTGGGGTGGAGGGGACAGACTGCATGTTCCTCATTTAGAGATCTGTTAACCTGTTCTGGGGTGGAGGGGACAGACTGCATGTTCCTCATTTAGAGATCTGTTAACCTGTTCTGGGGTGGAGGGGACAGACTACATGTTCCTCATTTTCACATCAGTTTCAAATTTAGTCAAATTATCAAATCATTAATTGTTGTGATATATTGGACAGTTAAGACATTTTCCATCAATGTTAAAACAAATCAGTACTTTATTCAGAAGACTTAAAAACATTAAACAATAGTTCAATATTTACACAATTCAAATCTGACCATGAAAAATATATGCTGATTATATGAACCTACAGTATGGTAACACAATGGCTGGTGTGTTTACGTACAAGCAGGACCTGCTCTTTCTCTCTGTCAATTCCTTAATTGCATTCTTCTACTTTTAGATTGTGTGTATTGTTGTGAATTGTTAGATATTACTACATACTTGGAGCCAGACACACAAGCATTTTACTATACCCACAATAACATCTGCTAAACATGTGTATATGATCAATAACATCTGCTAAACATGTGTATATGACCAATAACATCTGCTAAACATGTGTATATGACCAATAACATCTGCTAAACATGTGTATATGACAAATACAATCTGATTTGACTTACAGCAATCAAAATACAACAATCACAATTTAATTTGCTTCTAAACCTGGTATTAAACGTGGTATTAAACGTGGTATTAAACATGGTATTACACCTAGTATTAAACGTAGTATTAAATGTGGTATTAAACATGGTATTAAACATGGTATTAAACATATGATTAAACATGGTATTCAACATGGTATTAAACCTAGTATTAAACATGGTATGACACATGGTATTAAACGTGGTATTAAACATGGTATTAAACCTAGTATTAAACATGGTATTAAATGTGGTATTAAACATGGTATTAAACCTAGTATTAAACATGGTATTAAACATGGTATTAAACGTGGTATTAAACATGGTATTAAATGTGGTATTACACATGGTATTAAACATGGTATTAAACATGGTATTAAACATGGTATTAAAGGGGTATGATATAAACACCTCAAATAGTCTTGAGGAATGCAATCATTATCTGCAAATGGATAATATGAATGGAAAATCGATCCAGTGAAAGGCTTCAGTTATCATGAAGTAAAGAATACTACAATATCTAGTATGAACGTGTAATACCCTGACAACATCGCGTGCACGAGCGTTGCAAAATAAATTTAGAAATCTATGTTATTCAATTATTGCACCCACACTGCTCACGTGCGCCAACGATCGTCTGCATTGCCAAGGGCTAAAATAGAATCAGTTCTATTTCTGATGCAGATCATACTCACGTACCATCTCCTCATTGGTTATACCCACATGGGTGATTGAAATAGGAAATGTGTTGCCGGTCGTCATGGTAATACTATGAAAGTTTAGATGCCAATCATCATATAAATTCAAAGATGAAAAAGCCTGGAAGGAGGAGAGGTGACTAGAAACGATTTGGTTGACCATTTTACGTGTGGATTAATTGTCAGAGTAGAGGACCTTGTGCATTTAAGGTAAAATAACAACTCAATGTCCCAGGACAAATTAGCTAGCAACAGCAATCTAGCTAAATAAGACAAATTACCTAGCAAGTGCAAGCTAGCTAGCTACATTTCCATAAATGTTTAATGCTTATCGACCTGTCCCCAAATTAATAATTGTTTTGATATTTTAACCTGCGTGTTGTGATCGCGTTTGGTGTAGGGGTACAAAACAAATGTATGCATGTCTGGTTTGGGTTCAGTGTAAGGCTCCAGGTATCATGAAGTAAAGAATACTACAATATCTAGTATGAAAGTGATGTCTAGTACAGTGACTCCTCCCCCTGGACTGTGATGTCCGTCTGCTACTCCTGTACAGACTACTGCTATTGTTGATGTTGTTTACAGTGTTGTTATTTAAAGTGAGAACTCCTCCCCACTGGACTGTGATGTCAGTCTGCTGCTCCTGTACAGAACACTGCTGTTGTTGTTGTTATTGACAACGGTAACACCATGACAACAACCCTTCAACATTCTCTTCAGGTGGTTCCGGAACTTGACCCCAACGAACACGTAGAACAAAGGGTTGAGACAGCAGTAGGAGAACGCCAGCAGCCTGGTCACATAGAAGGAGTAGTCCAACGTGGTGCTGGTGCCACACTCGTCCCATAGTGTTGTGGATGAATCAGCACCGCCGCCATCTTGACTCTTATACGCCAGTGTCCTGAGGAAGATGACCACGTTGTACGGCGCCCAGCCCACAAAGAAAACCAGGACCAGGCCGAAGACCAGCCTGGCGGTCCTGTGGCTCCTCCTGTCTCCTCCGCTCCTCTGGCGTCTAACCCTAACCCTGGGTCTCAGGAGGCGGACTAGAATCTGACTGTAACAGACACACACCACTAATAATGTCACTATGAACAGGATGTTCTGCTGGTAGACCCCCCACAGCCTCCAGCTGACATCTGCAACCTCACAGTACCGCCGTTCACCACTAGAGGCGTTAGAGTCACTAGGCCCATCAGGGTTGTTCGGGTCCAGAGGGTCTTTAAGGTCAGTAGAATCAGTGATGATGAACTTGGTAAAGATGAGAGCTGGCATAGCAGCTAACAGACTGCCGATCCAGACGACCAATGATACGACAGCGCTCCAGGTGCCCTGAGAGTGGGAGGGGCCTGACACCAGGTAAGACAGGGGGTGGAGCACGGCCAGGTAACGATGCAGTGTCATTAGGATGAGGAAGATGCCACTGCTGTAGTAGCCAGCATAGAACAGGAAGCTAACCGCCTTACACGTGAGGTCACCGTAGCTCCAGCCAATCATGTGATAGGAGACCCAGAAGGGGAGGCCGCAGGTGAACACCAGGTCAGACAACGCCAGGTTCATCATGAACGCATTTGTCAGTGACCGAAGATGCTCGTACCTGGGAGAGAAGCAGACACACAACACTGTTTTAAACACAACACTGTTTTAAACACCCTGTAACCCTGATGAAGACTACAGTAGTAGTGCTAACTTGTAACCCTGATGAAGACTACAGTAGTAGTCCTACCCTGTAACCCTGATGAAGACTACAGTAGTAGTCCTACCCTGTAACCCTGATGAAGACTACAGTAGTAGTCCTAACTTGTAACCCTGATGAAGACTACAGTAGTAGTCCTACCCTGTAACCCTGATGAAGACTACAGTAGTAGTCCTACCCTGTAACCCTGATGAAGACTACAGTAATAGTCCTACCCTGAAACCCTGATGAAGACTACAGTAGTAGTCCTACCCTGTAACCCTGATGAAGACTACAGTAGTAGTCCTACCCTGTAACCCTGATGAAGACTACAGTAGTAGTCCTACCCTGAAACCCTGATGAAGACTACAGTAGAAGTCCTACCCTGAAACCCTGATGAAGACTACAGTAGTAGTCCTACCCTGTAACCCTGATGAAGACTACAGTAGTAGTCCTACCCTGAAACCCTGAAACCCTGATGAAGACTACAGTAGTAGTCCTACCCTGTAACCCTGATGAAGACTACAGTAGTAGTCCTACCCTGAAACCCTGATGAAGACTACAGTAGTAGTCCTACCCTGTAACCCTGATGAAGACTACAGTAGTAGTCCTACCCTGTAACCCTGATGAAGACTACAGTAGTAGTCCTACCCTGTAACCCTGATGAAGACTACAGTAGTAATCCTACCCTGTAACCCTGATGAAGACTACAGTAGTAGTGCTAACTTGTAACCCTGATGAAGACTACAGTAGTAGTCCTACCCTGTAACCCTGATGAAGACTACAGTAGTAGTCCTACCCTGTAACCCTGATGAAGACTACAGTAGTAGTCCTAACTTGTAACCCTGATGAAGACTACAGTAGTAGTCCTACCCTGTAACCCTGATGAAGACTACAGTAGTAGTCCTACCCTGTAACCCTGATGAAGACTACAGTAATAGTCCTACACTGAAACCCTGATGAAGACTACAGTAGTAGTCCTACCCTGTAACCCTGATGAAGACTACAGTAGTAGTCCTACCCTGTAACCCTGATGAAGACTACAGTAGTAGTCCTACCCTGAAACCCTGATGAAGACTACAGTAGTAGTTCTACCCTGAAACCCTGATGAAGACTACAGTAGTAGTCCTACCCTGTAACCCTGATGAAGACTACAGTAGTAGTCCTACCCTGAAACCCTGATGAAGACTACAGTAGTAGTCCTACCCTGTAACCCTGATGAAGACTACAGTAGTAGTCCTACCCTGTAACCCTGATGAAGACTACAGTAGTAGTCCTACCCTGTAACCCTGATGAAGACTACAGTAGTAGTCCTACCCTGTAACCCTGATGAAGACTACAGTAGTAGTCCTACCCTGTAACCCTGATGAAGACTACAGTAGTAGTCCTACCCTGTAACCCTGATGAAGACTACAGTAGTAGTCCTACCCTGAAATCCTGATGAAGACTACAGTAGTAGTCCTACCCTGTAACCCTGATGAAGACTACAGTAGTAGTCCTACCCTGTAACCCTGATGAAGACTACAGTAATAGTCCTACCCTGAAACCCTGATGAAGACTACAGTAGTAGTCCTACCCTGTAACCCTGATGAAGACTACAGTAGTAGTCCTACCCTGAAACCCTGATGAAGACTACAGTAATAGTCCTACCCTGTAACCCTGATGAAGACTACAGTAGTAGTCCTACCCTGAAACCCTGATGAAGACTACAGTAATAGTCCTACCCTGTAACCCTGATGAAGACTACAGTAGTAGTCCTACCCTGAAACCCTGATGAAGACTACAGTAGTAGTCCTACCCTGTAACCCTGATGAAGACTACAGTAGTAGTCCTACCCTGAAACCCTGATGAAGACTACAGTAGTAGTCCTACCCTGAAACCCTGATGAAGACTACAGTAGTAGTCCTACCCTGTAACCCTGATGAAGACTACAGTAGTAGTCCTACCCTGAAATCCTGATGAAGACTACAGTAGTAGTCCTACCCTGAAACCCTGATGAAGACTACAGTAATAGTCCTACCCTGTACCCCTGATGAAGACTACAGTAATATTCCTACCCTGAAACCCTGATGAAGACTACAGTAGTAGTCTTACCCTGTAACCCTGATGAAGACTACAGTAATAGTCCTACCCTGTAACCCTGATGAAGACTACAGTAGTAGTCCTAACCTGAAACCCTGATGAAGACTACAGTAATAGTCCTACCCTGTAACCCTGATGAAGACTACAGTAGTAGTCCTACCCTGAAACCCTGATGAAGACTACAGTAGTAGTCCTACCCTGAAACCCTGATGAAGACTACAGTAGTAGTCCTACCCTGTAACCCTGATGAAGACTACAGTAATAGTCCTACCCTGTAACCCTGATGAAGACTACAGTAGTAGTCCTAACCTGAAACCCTGATGAAGACTACAGTAATAGTCCTACCCTGTAACCCTGATGAAGACTACAGTAGTAGTCCTACCCTGAAACCCTGATGAAGACTACAGTAGTAGTCCTACCCTGAAACCCTGATGAAGACTACAGTAGTAGTCCTACCCTGAAACCCTGATGAAGACTACAGTAGTAGTCCTACCCTGAAACCCTGATGAAGACTACAGTAGTAGTCCTACCCTGAAACCCTGATGAAGACTACAGTAATAGTCCTACCCTGTAACCCTGATGAAGACTACAGTAATAGTCCTACCCTGTAACCCTGATGAAGACTACAGTAATAGTCCTACCCTGAAACCCTGATGAAGACTACAGTAATAGTCCTACCCTGTAACCCTGATGAAGACTACAGTAAGAGTTATGGTTCAAACTAGGCTCTCCAACCCTGTTCCTGGAGAGATACCCTCCTGTAGGTTTTAACTCCAACCCTGTTCCTGGAGAGAGACCCTCCTGTAGGTTTTAACTCCAACCCTGTTCCAAGAGAGATACCCTTCTGTAGGTTTTAACTCCAACCCTGTTCCTGGAGAGAGACCCTCCTGTAGGTCTTAACTCCAACCCTGTTCCTGGAGAGATACCATCCTAGAGGTTTTAACTCCAACCCTGTTCCTGGAGAGATACCCTCCTGTGTATCTAGACCAGGGCTCCCCATCCCTGTTCCTGGAGAGAGACCCTCCTGTAGGTTTTAACTCCAGCCCTGTTCCTGGAGAGATACCATCCTAGAGGTTTTAACTCCAACCCTGTTCCTGGAGAGAGACCCTCCTGTAGGTTTTAACTCCAGCCCTGTTCCTGGAGAGATACCATCCTAGAGGTTTTAACTCCAACCCTGTTCCTGGAGAGAGACCCTCCTGTAGGTTTTAACTCCAGCCCTGTTCCTGGAGAGAGACCCTCCTGTAGGTTTTAACTCCAACCCTGTTACTGGAGAGAGACCCTCCTGTCGGTTTTAACTCCAACCCTGTTACTGGAGAGAGACCCTCCTGTAGGATTTAACTCCAACCCTGTTCCTGGAGAGAGACCCTCCTGTAGGTTTTAACTCCAACCCTGTTCTTGGAGAGATACCATCCTGGAGGTTTTAACTCCAACCCTGTTCCTGGAGAGATACTCTCCTGTAGGTTTTCGCTCCAACCCTGTTCCTGGAGAGAGACCCTCCTGTAGGTTTTCGCTCCAACCCCAGTTGTAACTAACCTGGTTCAGTTACCTCAACTAATTATAAGAATCAGGTGTGCTAGATTAGGATTGGAGTGAAAACCTACAGGATGGTAGTTCTTCAGAAACTGGGTTAGAGCGCCCTGAACTAGGCTATTAGGCAGTGAGGAAGACTCCACTCCTTCAGATAACACAGACCAGTGAGGAAGACCACTCCTTCAGATAACACAGACCAGTGAGGAAGACCACTCCTTCAGATAACACAGACCAGTGAGGAAGACCACTCCTTCAGATAACACAGACCAGTGAGGAAGACCACTCCTTCAGATAACACAGACCAGTGAGGAAGACTCCACTCCTTCAGATAACACAGACCAGTGAGGAAGACCACTCCTTCAGATAACACAGACCACTGAGGAAGACCACTCCTTCAGATAACACAGACCAGTGAGGAAGACTCCACTCCTTCAGATAACACAGACCACTGAGGAAGACCACTCCTTCAGATAACACAGACCACTGAGGAAGACTCCACTCCTTCAGATAACACAGACCAGTGAGGAAGACTCCACTCCTTCAGATAACACAGACCACTGAGGAAGACCACTCCTTCAGATTAGCACAATACTTCCTCCATCCTGTCACTAGTTACCTCGCTCTCTCAAAACAAGATGCATGACAAGAGCAGCAAGCCAAGTGAAAATGAGGAAAATATTAATGATCTATTTGTCATCATCAGACTGTCCTACCTGGCCAGAATCACCAGCACCAGCAGGTTACCCACAAGGCTTAGCACAATGACCACGGAGAGGACCATGGGTGTGACGAGGGCTCCGAACCTGACCACGTCTGTCTTGGAGCAGCGTTCATCCTCGTACTCTTCGTCATAGTCGGCGCTGCCGTAGAAATCAGTGGTTCTATTGGTACCATAGTTGAGAGTAGTAGGTCTCAATCCGTCCTCTACAGCGCTATACAGGTTCCCTGTAGGAAACCTCTGAGATTGAAAAAGTCTTAATGAGTGAGATTCCTATAAGGGGAAAAAGGTTCAACGATACCCAGTAACAATGACATCCTGAAATACTAATAAATATACCATTATATTTGACCTTCAATGGTATCAGTTCCTGTTTTACTAGCTCCTAGTCTGAGTCAGTCAATCTGGGTTACAAAACATCTCCATGAGCGACACAATCATACCTGTGATGAAGTGTTACAAGCTGAAGTGAACAGTAATCATGTTAAAATATACTGAACAAAAATAGAAACACATCTGTTAAAGGAATTCTAAATTACTCTGTATTGTTTCCCAATCAGATTTAAATACTCTGTCAATGCATTCGAAGGGTTCGTAAGACCCAACAGGTCACCATAGTAGCCTAACCCATGTTCACCATAGTAGCCTAACCCATGTTCACCATAGTAGCCTAACCCATGGTCACCCTAGTAGCCTAACCTATGGTCACCATAGTAGCCTAACCTATGGTCACCATAGTAGCCTAACCTATGGTCACCCTAGTAGCCTAACCTATGGTCACCCTAGTAGCCTAACCTATGGTCACCATAGTAGCCTAACCTATGGTCACCCTTGCAGAACTAACCTATGGTCACCCTAGTAGCCTAACCTATGGTCACCCTAGTAACCTAACCTATCGTCACCCTAGTAGCCTAACCTATGGTCACCCTAGTAGCCTAACCTATGGTCACCATAGTAGCCTAACCTATGGTCACCCTTGCAGCCTAACCTATGGTCACCATAGTAACCTAACCTATCGTCACCCTAGTAGCCTAACCTATGGTCACCCTAGTAGCCTAACCTATGGTCACCATAGTAGCCTAACCTATGGTCACCATAGTAACCTAACCTATCGTCACCCTAGTAGCCTAACCTATGGTCACCCTAGTAGCCTAACCTATGGTCACCATAGTAGCCTAACCTATGGTCACCCTAGTAGCCTAACCTATGGTCACCATAGTAGCCTAACCTATGGTCACCATAGTAACCTAACCTATCGTCACCCTAGTAGCCTAACCTATGGTCACCATAGTAACCTAACCTATCATCACCCTAGTAGCCTAACCCATGGTCACCATAGTAGCCTAACCTATCATCACCCTAGTATCCTAACCCATGGTCACCATAGTAGCCTAACCTATGGTCACCCTAGTAGCCTAACCTATGGTCACCATAGTAGCCTAACCTATGGTCACCATAGTAGCCTAACCTATGGTCACCCCAGTAGCCTAACCTATGGTCACCATAGTAGCCTAACCTATGGTCACCATAGTAGCCTAACCTATCGTCACCCGAGTAGCCTAACCTATCTTCACCCTAGTAACCTAACCTATCGTCACCCTAGTAGCCTAACCTATGGTCACCATAGTAGCCTAACCTATGGTCACCATAGTAGCCTAACCCATGTTCACCATAGTAGCCTAACCTATGGTCACCCTAGTAGCCTAAACTATGGTCACCATAGTAGCCTAACCTATGGTCACCCTAGTAGCCTAACCTATGGTCACCATAGTAGCCTAACCTATGGTCACCCTTGTAGCCTAACCTATGGTCACCATAGTAACCTAACCTATCGTCACCCTAGTAGCCTAACCTATGGTCACCCTAGTAGCCTAACCTATGGTCACACTAGTAGCCTAACCTATGGTCACCATAGTAGCCTAACCTATGGTCACCATAGTAACCTAACCTATCGTCACCCTAGTAGCCTAACCTATGGTCACCCTAGTAGCCTAACCTATGGTCACCATAGTAGCCTAACCTATGGTCACCCCAGTAACCTAACCTATCGTCACCCTAGTAGCCTAACCTATGGTCACCCTAGTAGCCTAACCTATGGTCACCCTAGTAGCCTAACCTATGGTCACCATAGTAGCCTAACCTATGGTCACCATAGTAACCTAACCTATCGTCACCCTAGTAGCCTAACCTATGGTCACCCTAGTAGCCTAACCTATGGTCACCATAGTAGCCTAACCTATGGTCACCATAGTAGCCTAACCTATGGTCACCATAGTAACCTAACCTATCGTCACCCTAGTAGCCTAACCTATGGTCACCATAGTAACCTAACCTATCGTCACCCTAGTAGCCTAACCCATGGTCACCATAGTAGCCTAACCTATCATCACCCTAGTATCCTAACCCATGGTCACCATAGTAGCCTAACCTATTGTCACCCTAGTAGCCTAACCCATGGTCACCATAGTAACCTAACCTATCGTCACCCTAGTAGCCTAACCTATGGTCACACTAGTAGCCTAACCTATGGTCACCCTAGTAACCTAACCCATGGTCACCATAGTAGCCTAACCCATGATCACCATAGTAGCCTAACCTATGGTCACCATAGTAGCCTAACCTATGGTCACCATAGTAGCCTAACCTATGGTCACCCTAGTAGCCTAACCTATGGTCACCATAGTAGCCTAACCTATCATCACCCTAGTAGCCTAACCTATGGTCACCCTAGTAGCCTAACCTATGGTCACCCTAGTAGCCTAACCTATGGTCACCATAGTAGCCTAACCTATGGTCACCATAGTAGCCTAACCTATCATCACCCTAGTAGCCTAACCTATGGTCACCCTAGTAGCCTAACCTATGGTCACCCTAGTAGCCTAACCTATGGTCACCATAGTAGCCTAACCTATGGTCACCATAGTAGCCTAACCTATGGTCACCCCAGTAGCCTAACCTATGGTCACCATAGTAGCCTAACCTATGGTCACCCTAGTAGCCTAACCTATGGTCACCATAGTAGCCTAACCCATGTTCACCATAGTAGCCTAACCTATGGTCACCCTAGTAGCCTAAACTATGGTCACCATAGTAGCCTAACCTATGGTCACCCTAGTAGCCTAACCTATGGTCACCATAGTAGCCTAACCTATGGTCACCCTTGTAGCCTAACCTATGGTCACCATCGTAACCTAACCTATCGTCACCCTAGTAGCCTAACCTATGGTCACCCTAGTAGCCTAACCTATGTTCAACATAGTAGCCTAACCTATGTTCACCCTAGTAGCCTAACCTATGGTCACCCTAGTAGCCTAACCTATGGTCACCCTAGTAGCCTAACTTATGGTCACCATAGTAGCCTAACCTATGGTCACCATAGTAGCCTAACCTATGCTCACCATAGTAGCCTAACCTATCGTCACCCGAGTAGCCTAACTTATGGTCACCATAGTAGCCTAACCTATCGTCACCCGAGTAGCCTAACCTATCTTCACCCTAGTAACCTAACCTATCTTCACCCTAGTAGCCTAACCTATCGTCACCATAGTAGCCTAACCTATCGTCACCCTAGTAACCTAACCTATCATCACCCTAGTAGCCTAACCTATGGTCACCATAGTAACCTAACCTATAGTCACCCTAGTAGCCTAACCTATCGCCACCCTAGTAACCTAACCTATCGTCACCCGAGTAGCCTAACCTATCGTCACCCTAGTAGCCTAACCTATCGTCACCCTAGTAGCCTAACCTATCGTCACCCGGGTAGCCTAACCTATCGTCACCCTAGTAACCTAACCTATCGTCACCCTAGTAGCCTAACCTATGGTCACCCTAGTAGCCTAACCTATGGTCGCCCTAGTAGCCTAACCTATGGTCTCCCTAGTTGCCTAACCTATGGTCACCCTAGTAGCCTAACCTATCGTCGCCCTAGTAGCCTAACCTATGGTCACCCTAGTGGCCTAACCTATCGTCACCCTAGTAGCCTAACCTATCATCGCCCTAGTAGCCTAACCTATGGTCACCCTAGTAGCCTAACCTATCGTCGCCCTAGTAGCCTAACCTATGGTCGCCCTAGTAGCCTAACCTATGGTCACCCTAGTAGCCTAACCTATGGTCACCATAGTAGCCTAACCTGTGGTCACCCTAGTAGCCTAACCTATGGTCGCCCTAGTAGCCTAACCTATCGTCACCCTAGTAGCCTAACCTAACGTCGCCCTAGTAGCCTAACCTATGGTCGCCCTAGTAGCCTAACCTATGGTCACCCTAGTAGCCTAACCTATCGTCACCCGAGTAACCTAACCTATGTGCATGTTATGCCTTTTCCTTTTCATTGATGATTAAGTTACTGGATATTGGCGGGAACTGGAACACACTGTCGTACACGTCGATCCAGAGCATCCCAAACATGCTCAATGGGTGACATTTCTGGTGAATATGCAGGTCATGGAAGAACTGGGACATTTTCAGCTTCCAGGAATTGTGTCCAGATCCTTGTGACATGGGGCCGTGCATTATCATGCTGAAACATGAGGTGATGGCTGTGGATAAATGGCACGACAATGGGCCTCAAACTTGTCACAGTATCACTGTGCATTCAAATTGCCATCAATAAAATGTAATTGTGTTCATTGTCCGTAGCTTATGCCTGCCCATGCCATAACCCCACCGTTACCATGGGGCACTCTGTTCACAACATTGACATCAGGAAACACCTCGCCCACACGACGCCATACATGTGGCCTGCGGTTGTGTGTTCGGTTAGACGCACTGCCAAGTTCTCTAAAACGATGTTGGAGGTTGCTTATGGTAGAGAAATTAACTTTCAGTTCTCTGGCAACATCTCTGGTGGACATTCCTGCACTCAGCATGCCAAATTCACGCTCCCTCAACTTGAGACATCTGTGGCATTGTGTTGTCTGACAAAATTGCACATTTTAGTGGCCTTTTATTGTCCCCAGCACAAGGTGTAATGATCATGCTGTTTAATCAGATTCTTGATCTGCCAGCCCTGCCAGGTGGATGGATTATCTTGGTGAAGGAGAAATGCTCACTAACAGGAACGTAAACACATTTGTGCAAAAAAATTGAGAGATATAAACTTTTTGTATGGAACATTTCTGAGATCTTTAATTTCAGCTCATGAAACATGGGATCAACACTTTACATGTTGCGTTTATATATTTGTTCAGTATATATTTGTTCAGTATATATTTGTTCAGTATATATTTGTTCAGTATATTTTTGTTCAGTATATTTTTGTTCAGTCTATATTAGATATAAAATGTATATCCCTCCTCCTACCTCCATGTTGGCTCCTTCAGCATCCATCTCCCTGTAGAGGTGTGTCGTCCCAGCAGAACAGAACTAGGTGGTGGTAGTGATGATCTGACCGGAACACAGAGACCCTGGAACACAGAGACCCTGGAACACAGAGACCCTGGAACACAGAGACCCTGGAACACAGAGACCCTAGTTGTTGCTAAGTGACTACAGATGAGGATGACTGATCTGATTCAGTCAACCTGTCTCAGATACGTACTCTGACTGACTGGAACACTAGACCCTAAGGAGAGACCGAATGGCACCCTATTCCCTTTATGATGCACTACTTTATATAGTGTACTGTGGGGGCTCTGGTCAAAGTAGTGCATCATATAGACCGTTGAGACGCACCAAGTATGGAAGTTGCACCTCAAATTCAACTGCAGGTTTCTGTTCCTCAGAGAAACAGACGAGACCATCGATACGACGCGTCACAAATGGCACTCAATTCACTTTAACAGGCACTAGTTTTAACCAGGCCCACATGGGCTCCCGAATGGCGCAGCGGTCTAAGGCACTGCATCTCAGTGCTAGAGGCATCACTACAGACCTTGGTTTGATTCCAGGCTGTATCACAGCGGTCTAAGGCACTGCATCTCAGTGCTAGAGGCATCACTACAGACCTTGGTTTGATTCCAGGCTGTATCACAGCGGTCTAAGGCACTGCATCTCAGTGCTAGAGGCATCACTACAGACCTTGGTTTGATTCCAGGCTGTATCACAGTAGTCTAAGACACTGCATCTCAGTGCTAGAGGCATCACTACAGACCTTGGTTCGATTCCAGGCTGTATCACAAACGGGCGTGATTGGGAGTCCCCCAGCGTCGTCTGGGTTAGGGTTTGGCTGGGGTAGGCCGTCATTGTTAAATAAGAATTTGTTCTTAACTGACTTGCCTAGTTAAATAAAGGTTCAATCAATGTACTGTAAAGAGAATAGCGTTTAGGCTGCACACATAGTGTGGAGGTTGGAGCTGAAATCTATCTAGAACACATGCGGGTATCTGTTCCTCTCGTAGAACGGTCCTAGCAACTACAGAGGGGTACCAAGAGGATTTGGGAAAGTAAAGGTCACTAGACCACAAAGACATCAAGGTCTCTAATATCACTGGCTGTTGTTTTTAACCCTTTCCACATAGATATTGAGGCCTTTTTAGAGTTCCACAGGACCTCTTCCTCTCTTCTTTTTCTATTTCCTGTTGATATTAATGACCTTCTGTTGGCTGCGGATGCCATTAAATGCTCTATTGTAGTTCTTTAAGATCTCAGTTTAAAACTATTGATCATAACATCTTTGTTGAGTGGATGAAGAGGTGGGTGGGAATCTCTGGTGTTGCCCTCGACTGGTTCAGCTCATATCTTTATGGGACCTATTCACTACGGTGTCCCTCAGGTATCAATTCTGGAAGCCCAATCTCCCCCCTGTATAGGCATTCCCTGGTGACATCACCACGCACGCAGCCCTATTTACCAATCAGACCCAGTGACCACGCTAGGTGTGTAATACAAGTGTATTGCTGGCATCAAATGTTGGATGTCTGACCATTTTCTCCAGCTCAATGATTTAAAAAAAATCAGAGGTTGTATTCCCCCCCCCCTTGCTAGAACTTAGATTGTGGATAACCTTGGTCATTTGTCCACCAATGTAAAGCCTAAGGCCAGAAACCTTGGTGTCTTCTTTGACCCTGACCTTAACCTCAAGCTGCATGGAAAGAAGGTTGTCCAGTACTGCTTTAATCATCCAAGAAATACAGCTAAAGTCCAGTATTTTATCTCAGTCACTGATCTGGAGAAACGTCTACATGCCTACACTGTTGATCATTCATCTCCCTATGAGCCAGGACACAGCCTGGGATCCTCTGGCAGGGCACTGTTGATCATTCATCTCCCTATGAGCCAGGACACAGCCTGGGATCCTCTGGCAGGGCACTGTTGACCATTCAAATCAAATTTATTTATATAGCCCTTCGTACATCAGCTGATATCTCAAAGTGCTGTACAGAAACCCAGCCTAAAACCCCAAAAGGCAAGCAATGCAGGTGTAGAAGCACAGTGGCTAGGAAAAACTGCCTAGAAAGGCCAAAACCTAGGAAGAAACCTAGAGAGGAACCAGGCCATGTGGGGTGGCCAGTCCTCTTCTGGCTGTGCCGGGTGGAGATTATAACAGAACATGGCCAAGATGTTCAAATGTTCATAAATGACCAGCATGGTCTAATAATAATAAGGCAGAACAGTTGAAACTGGAGCAGCAGCACAGCCAGGTGGACTGGGGACAGCAAGGAGTCATCATGTCAGGTAGTCCTGGGGCATGGTCCTAGGGCTCAGGTCCTCCGAGAGAGAGAAAGAAAGAGAGAAAGAGAGAATTAGAGAAAGCACACTTAAATTCACACAGAACACTGAATAGGACAGGAGAAGTACTCCAGATATAACAAACTGACCCTAGCCCCCCGACACATAAACTACTGCAGCATAAATACTGGAGGCTGAGACAGGAGGGGTCAGGAGACACTGTGGCCCCATTCCGATGATACCTCCGGACAGGGCCAACCAGACAGGATATAACCCCACCCACTTTGCCAAAGCACAGGCCCCACACCACTAGAGGGATATCTTCAACCACCAACTTACCATCCTGAGGCAAGGCTGAGTATAGCCCACAAAGACCTCCGCCACGGCACAACCCAAGGGGGGGCGCCAACCCAGACAGGATGACCACATCAGTGAATCAACCCACTCAGGTGACACACCCCTTCCAGGGACGGCATGAGAGAGCCCCAGTAAGCCAGTGTAAGCCAGCCCCTGTAATAGGGTTAGAGGCAGAGATTCCCAGTGGAAAGAGGGGAACCGGCCAGGCAGAGACAGCAAGGGCGGTTCGTTGCTCCAAAGCCTTTCCGTTCACCTTCCCACTCCTGGGCCAGACTACACTCAATCATATGACCCACTGAAGAGATGAGTCTTCAGTAAAGACTTAAAGGTTGAGACCGAGTTTGCGTCTCTGACATGGGTAGGCAGACCGTTCCATAAAAATGGAGCTCTATAGGAGAAAGCCCTGCCTCCAGCTGTTTGCTTAGAAATTCTAGGGACAATTAGGAGGCCTGCGTCTTGTGACCGTAGTACCTGTAGGTATGTACGGCAGGACCAAATCAGAGAGATAGGTAGGAGCAAGCCCATGTAATGCTTTGTAGGTTAGCAGTAAAACCTTGAAATCAGCCCTTGATTTGACAGGAAGCCAGTGTAGGGAGGCTAGCACTGGAGTAATATGATCAAATTCTTTGGTTCTAGTCAGGATTCTAGCAGCCGTATTTAGCACTAACTGAAGTTTATTTAGTGCTTTATCCGGGTAGCCGGAAAGTAGAGCATTGCAGTAGTCTAACATAGAAGTGACAAAAGCATGGATTAATGTTTCTGCATCATTTTTGGCCAGAAAGTTTCTGATTTTTGCAATGTTACGTAGATTGAAAAAAGCTCTCCTTGAAATGGTCTTGATATGTTCTTCAAAAGAGAGATCAGGGTCCAGAGTAATGCCAAGGTCCTTCACAGTTTTATTTGAGACGACTGTACAACCATTAAGATTAATTGTCAGATTCAACAGAAGATCTCTTTGTTTCTTGGGACCTAGAACAAGCATCTCTGTCTTGTCCGAATTTAAAAGTAGAATGTTTGCAGCCATCCACTTCCTTATGTCTGAAACACATGCTTCTAGCAAGGGCAATTTTGGGGCTTCACCGTGTTTCATTGAAATGTACAGCTGTGTGTCATCCGCATAGCATTGAAAGTTAACATTATGTTTTCGAATAACATCACCAAGAGGTAAAATATATAGTGAAAACAATAGTGGTCCTAAAACGGAACCTTGAGGAATTACGAAATTTACAGTTGATTTGTCAGAGGACAAACCATTCACAGAGACAAACTGATATCTTTCCGACCGATAAGATCTAAACCAGGCCAGAACTTGTCCGTGTAGACCAATTTGGGTTTCCAATCTCTCCAAAAGAATGTGGTGATCGATGGTATCCTCTTCACCTCTTCCATTCATCTCCCTATGAGCCAGGACACAGCATGAGATCCTCTGGCAGGGCACTGTTGACCATTCCAGAGTCTATATTGAAAAAGAAAGGAGGCTGGGTATTTGCCATTAGGACCCCTAGACTTTGGAATGGTCTGCCAGAGGAGATCAGGCCTGCAGATTCAGAGGCTCTATACATTCCTGCTGAACATGGCTTTAATGTATGATTTCAATTTTACTTTCAATTTCTCCTTACACTTGTTTTTGTTTCATTGTTATTACATTTATTTTCTATTTTATGATGTGAAGCTGATGTGTCACTGTCACTTGCATTGAAAAGTGTGACACAAATAAAGATATTACTTTATGAATGTGTTTTGATAAGATTAATTATTATATTATTCTGTCTGCCTTTAGTTGTGTTTCTTTGTCTGTCTTCAAATGTTTTCATCAAATAATCTACTATCTGATGTCATTGGTCTGTCCAGAGAAGAAGAGGTGAAGGGAGAGGGTTTACTCTGTCCAGAGAAGAAGAGGTGAGAGGAGAGGGTTTACTCTGTCCAGAGAGGAAGAGGTGAGGAGAGGGTTTACTCTGTCCAGAGAGGAAGAGGTGAAGGGAGAAGGTTTACTCTGTCCAGAGAGGAAGAGGTGAGGAGAGGGTTTACTCTGTCAAGAGAGGAGGAGGTGAGGTGATTTGAGAGGGTTTACTCTGTCCAGAGAGGAAGAGGTGAGGGGAGAGGAGAGGGTTTACTCTGTCCAGAGAGGAAGAGGTGAAGGGAGAGGGTTTACTCTGTCCACAGAGGAAGAGGTGAGAGGAGAGGAGAGGGGTTACTCTGTCCAGAGAGGAAGAGGTGAAGGGAGGGGAGAGGGTTTACTCTGTCCAGAGAGGAAGAGGTGAAGGGAGAGGGTTTACTCTATCCAGAGAGGAAGAGGCGAGGAGAGGGTTTACTCTGTCCAGAGAGGAAGAGGTGAGGGGAGAGGGTTTACTCTGTCCAGAGAGGAAGAGGTGAGGAGAGGGTTTACTCTGTCCAGAGAGGAATAGGTGAGAGGAGAGGGTTTACTCTGTCCAGAGAGGAAGAGGTGAGAGGAGAGGAGAGGGTTTACTGTCCAGAGAGGGAAAGGTGAAGGGAGAGGGTTTACTCTGTCCAGAGAGGAAGAGGTGAGGGGAGAGGGTTTACTCTGTCCAGAGAGGAGGAGGTGAGGTGATTTGAGAGGGTTTGCTCTGTCCAGAGAGGAAGCGGTGAGGGGAGAGGAGAGGGTTTACTCTGTCCAGAGAGGAAAAGGTGAAGGGAGAGGGTTTACTCTATCCAGAGAGGAAGAGGTGAGGGGAGAGGGTTTACTCTGTCCAGAGAGGAAGAGGTGAGAGGAGAGGGTTTACTCTGTCCAGAGAGGAAGAGGTGAGAGGAGAGGAGAGGGTTTACTCTGTCCAGAGAGGAAGAGGTGAAGGGAGAGGGTTTACTCTGTCCAGAGAGGAAGAGGTGAAGGGAGAGGGTTTACTATGTCCAGAGAGGAAGAGGTGAGGGGAGAGGGTTTACTATGTCCAGAGAGGCAGAGGTGAGAGGAGAGGAGAGTGTTTACTCTGTCCAGAGCGGAATAGGTGAAGAGAGAGGGTTTACTCTGTCCAGAGAGGAAGAGGTGAGGGGAGAGGGTTTACTATGTCCAGAGAGGAAGAGGTGAGAGGAGAGGAGAGTGTTTACTCTGTCCAGAGAGGAATAGGTGAGAGGAGAGGGTTTACTCTGTCCAGAGAGGAAGAGGTGAAAGGAAAGGGTTTACTCTGTCCAGAGAGGAAGAGGTGAGGGGAGAGGGTTTACTCTGTCCAGAGAGGAAGAGGTGAGAGGAGAGGGTTTACTCTGTCCAGAGAGGAAGAGGTGAGGGGAGAGGGTTTACTCTTCAGAGAGGAAGAGGTGAACGGAGAGGGTTTACACTGTCCATAGAGGAAGAGGTGAGAGGAGAGGGTTTACTCTGTCCAGAGAGGAAGAGGTGAAGGGAGAGGAGAGGGTTTACACTGTCCAGAGAGGAAGAGGTGAAGGGAGAGGGTTTACTCTGTCCAGAGAGGAAGAGGTGAGAGGAGAGGGTTTACTCTGTCCAGAGAGGAAAAGGTGAAGGGAGAGGGTTTACTCTGTCCAGAGAGGAAGAGGTGAGGGGAGAGGAGAGGGTTTACTCTGTCCAGAGAGGAAGAGGTGAGAGGAGAGGGTTTACTCTATCCAGAGAGGAAGAGGTGAGGGGAGAGGGTTTACTCTGTCCAGAGAGGAAGAGGTGAATGGAGAGGGCTTACTCTGTCCCGAGAGGAAGAGGTGAATGGAGAGGGTTTACTCTGTCCAGAGAGGAAGAGGTGAAGGGAGAGGGTTTACTCTGTCCAGAGAGGAAGAGGTGAAGGGAGAGGAGAGGGTTTAATCTGTCCAGAGAGGAATAGGTGAGAGGAGAGGGTTTACTCTGTCCAGAGAGGAAGAGGTGAAAGGAAAGGGTTTACTCTGTCCAGAGAGGAAGAGGTGAGGGGAGAGGGTTTACTCTGTCCAGAGAGGAAGAGGTGAGAGGAGAGGGTTTACTCTGTCCAGAGAGGAAGAGGTGAGGGGAGAGGGTTTACTCTTCAGAGAGGAAGAGGTGAACGGAGAGGGTTTACACTGTCCATAGAGGAAGAGGTGAGAGGAGAGGGTTTACTCTGTCCAGAGAGGAAGAGGTG
The DNA here is from genome assembly GCF_036934945.1 of Oncorhynchus masou masou. Classification (NCBI taxonomy): domain Eukaryota; kingdom Metazoa; phylum Chordata; class Actinopteri; order Salmoniformes; family Salmonidae; genus Oncorhynchus; species Oncorhynchus masou. The sequence goes on from NC_088214.1 coordinate 739,575, forward strand.
AAGGGAGAGGAGAGGGTTTACACTGTCCAGAGAGGAAGAGGTGAGAGGAGAGGGTTTACTCTGTCCAGAGAGGAAGAGGTGAGAGGAGAGGGTTTACTCTGTCCAGAGAGGAAAAAGTGAAGGGAGAGGGTTTACTCTGTCCAGAGAGGAAGAGGTGAGGGGAGAGGAGAGGGTTTACTCTGTCCAGAGAGGAAGAGGTGAGGGGAGAGGAGAGGGTTTACTCTGTCCAGAGAGGAAGAGGTGAAGGGAGAGGGTTCACTCTGTCCACAGAGGAAGAGGTGAGAGGAGAGGAGAGGGTTTACTCTGTCCAGAGAGGAAGAGGTGAAGGGAGGGGAGAGGGTTTACTCTGTCCAGAGAGGAAGAGGTGAAGGGAGAGGGTTTACTCTATCCAGAGAGGAAGAGGCGAGGAGAGGGTTTACTCTGTCCAGAGAGGAAGAGGTGAGGGGAGAGGGTTTACTCTGTCCAGAGAGGAAGAGGTGAGGAGAGGGTTTACTCTGTCCAGAGAGGAATAGGTGAGAGGAGAGGGTTTACTCTGTCCAGAGAGGAAGAGGTGAGAGGAGAGGAGAGGGTTTACTGTCCAGAGAGGGAAAGGTGAAGGGAGAGGGTTTACTCTGTCCAGAGAGGAAGAGGTGAGGGGAGAGGGTTTACTCTGTCCAGAGAGGAGGAGGTGAGGTGATTTGAGAGGGTTTGCTCTGTCCAGAGAGGAAGCGGTGAGGGGAGAGGAGAGGGTTTACTCTGTCCAGAGAGGAAAAGGTGAAGGGAGAGGGTTTACTCTATCCAGAGAGGAAGAGGTGAGGGGAGAGGGTTTACTCTGTCCAGAGAGGAAGAGGTGAGAGGAGAGGGTTTACTCTGTCCAGAGAGGAAGAGGTGAGAGGAGAGGAGAGGGTTTACTCTGTCCAGAGAGGAAGAGGTGAAGGGAGAGGGTTTACTCTGTCCAGAGAGGAAGAGGTGAAGGGAGAGGGTTTACTATGTCCAGAGAGGAAGAGGTGAGGGGAGAGGGTTTACTATGTCCAGAGAGGCAGAGGTGAGAGGAGAGGAGAGTGTTTACTCTGTCCAGAGCGGAATAGGTGAAGAGAGAGGGTTTACTCTGTCCAGAGAGGAAGAGGTGAGGGGAGAGGGTTTACTATGTCCAGAGAGGAAGAGGTGAGAGGAGAGGAGAGTGTTTACTCTGTCCAGAGAGGAATAGGTGAGAGGAGAGGGTTTACTCTGTCCAGAGAGGAAGAGGTGAAAGGAAAGGGTTTACTCTGTCCAGAGAGGAAGAGGTGAGGGGAGAGGGTTTACTCTGTCCAGAGAGGAAGAGGTGAGAGGAGAGGGTTTACTCTGTCCAGAGAGGAAGAGGTGAGGGGAGAGGGTTTACTCTTCAGAGAGGAAGAGGTGAACGGAGAGGGTTTACACTGTCCATAGAGGAAGAGGTGAGAGGAGAGGGTTTACTCTGTCCAGAGAGGAAGAGGTGAAGGGAGAGGAGAGGGTTTACACTGTCCAGAGAGGAAGAGGTGAAGGGAGAGGGTTTACTCTGTCCAGAGAGGAAGAGGTGAGAGGAGAGGGTTTACTCTGTCCAGAGAGGAAAAGGTGAAGGGAGAGGGTTTACTCTGTCCAGAGAGGAAGAGGTGAGGGGAGAGGAGAGGGTTTACTCTGTCCAGAGAGGAAGAGGTGAGAGGAGAGGGTTTACTCTATCCAGAGAGGAAGAGGTGAGGGGAGAGGGTTTACTCTGTCCAGAGAGGAAGAGGTGAATGGAGAGGGCTTACTCTGTCCCGAGAGGAAGAGGTGAATGGAGAGGGTTTACTCTGTCCAGAGAGGAAGAGGTGAAGGGAGAGGGTTTACTCTGTCCAGAGAGGAAGAGGTGAAGGGAGAGGAGAGGGTTTAATCTGTCCAGAGAGGAATAGGTGAGAGGAGAGGGTTTACTCTGTCCAGAGAGGAAGAGGTGAAAGGAAAGGGTTTACTCTGTCCAGAGAGGAAGAGGTGAGGGGAGAGGGTTTACTCTGTCCAGAGAGGAAGAGGTGAGAGGAGAGGGTTTACTCTGTCCAGAGAGGAAGAGGTGAGGGGAGAGGGTTTACTCTTCAGAGAGGAAGAGGTGAACGGAGAGGGTTTACACTGTCCATAGAGGAAGAGGTGAGAGGAGAGGGTTTACTCTGTCCAGAGAGGAAGAGGTGAAGGGAGAGGAGAGGGTTTACACTGTCCAGAGAGGAAGAGGTGAAGGGAGAGGGTTTACTCTGTCCAGAGAGGAAGAGGTGAGAGGAGAGGGTTTACTCTGTCCAGAGAGGAAAAAGTGAAGGGAGAGGGTTTACTCTGTCCAGAGAGGAAGAGGTGAGGGGAGAGGAGAGGGTTTACTCTGTCCAGAGAGGAAGAGGTGAGGGGAGAGGAGAGGGTTTACTCTGTCCAGAGAGGAAGAGGTGAAGGGAGAGGGTTCACTCTGTCCAGAGAGGAAGAGGGGAGAGGAGAGGAGAGGGTTTACTTTGTCCAGAGAGGAAAAGCTGAGAGGAGAGGGTTTACTCTATCCAGAGAGGAAGAGGTGAGGGGAGAGGGTTTACTCTGTCCAGAGAGGAAGAGGTGAATGGAGAGGGCTTACTCTGTCCCGAGAGGAAGAGGTGAATGGAGAGGGTTTACTCTGTCCAGAGAGGAAGAGGTGAAGGGAGAGGGTATACTCTGTCCAGAGAGGAAGAGGTGAAGGGAGAGGAGAGGGTTTAATCTGTCCAGAGAGGAAGAGGTGAGGGGAGAGGGGTTACTCTGCCCAGAGAGGAAGAGGTGAGAGGAGACGGTTTACTCTGTCCAGAGAGGAATAGGTGAGAGGAGAGGGCTTACTCTGTCCAGAGAGGAATAGGTGAGAGGAGAGGGCTTACTCTGTCCAGAGAGGAAGAGGTGAAGGGAGGGGAGAGGGTTTACTCTGTCCAGAGAGGAAGAGATGAGGGGAGAGGGTGTACTCTGTAAAGAGAGGAAGAGGTGAAGGGAGAGGGTTTACACTGTCCTTAGAGGAAGAGGTGAGAGGAGAGGGTTTACTCTGTCCAGAGAGGAAGAGGTGAAGGGAGAGGGCTTACTCTGTCCAGAGAGGAAGAGGTGAGAGGAGAGGGATTACTGTTCAGAGAGGAAGAGGTGAAGGGAGAGGGTTTACACTGTCCATAGAGGAAGAGGTGAGAGGAGAGGAGAGGAGAGGGTTGACTCTGTCCAGAGAGGAAGAAGTGAGGGGAGAGGGTTTACTCTGTCCATATAGGAAGAGGTGAGAGGAGAGGGTTTACTCTGTCCAGAGAGGAAGAGGTGAAGGGAGAGGGTTTACTCTGTCCAGAGAGGAAGAGGTGAGGGTTTTACTCTGTCAAGAGAGGAAGAGGTGAAGGGAGAGGGTTTACTCTATCCAGAGAGGAAGAGGTGAGAGGAGAGGGTTTACTCTGTCCAGAGAGGAAGAGGTGAGAGGAGAGGGTTTACTCTGTCCAAAGAGGAAGAGGTGAGAGGAGAGGAGCGGAGATGGTTTACTCTGTCCAGAGAGGAAGAGGTGACAGGAGAGGAGCGGAGAGGGTTTACTCTGTCCAGAGAGGAAGACGTGACAGGAGAGTGTTTACTCCGTCCATAGTGGAAGGGGTGAGGGGAGAGGGTTTACTATGTCCAGAGAGGAAGAGGTGAGAGGAGAGGAGAGGGTTTACTCTGTCCAGAGAGGAAGAGGTGAAGGGAGAGGGTTTACTATGTCCAGAGAGGAAGAGGTGAGGGGAGAGGGTTTACTATGTCCAGAGAGGCAGAGGTGAGAGGAGAGGAGAGTGTTTACTCTGTCCAGAGCGGAATAGGTGAAGAGAGAGGGTTTACTCTGTCCAGAGAGGAAGAGGTGAAAGGAAAGGGTTTACTCTGTCCAGAGAGGAAGAGGTGAGGGGAGAGGGTTTACTCTGTCCAGAGAGGAAGAGGTGAGAGGAGAGGGTTTACTCTGTCCAGAGAGGAAGAGGTGAGGGGAGAGGGTTTACTCTTCAGAGAGGAAGAGGTGAAGGGAGAGGGTTTACACTGTCCATAGAGGAAGAGGTGAGAGGAGAGGAGAGGGTTTACTCTGTCCAGAGAGGAAGAGGTGAAGGGAGAGGAGAGGGTTTACTCTGTCCAGAGAGGAAGAGGTGAAGGGAGAGGGTTTACTCTGTCCAGAGAGGAAGAGGTGAGAGGAGAGGGTTTACTCTGTCCAGAGAGGAAAAGGTGAAGGGAGAGGGTTTACTCTGTCCAGAGAGGAAGAGGTGAGGGGAGAGGAGAGGGTTTACTCTGTCCAGAGAAGAAGAGGTGAGGGGAGAGGAGAGGGTTTACTCTGTCCAGAGAGGAAGAGGTGAAGGGAGAGGGTTCACTCTGTCCAGAGAGGAAGAGTGGAGAGGAGAGGAGAGGGTTTACTCCGTCCAGAGAGGAAAAGCTGAGAGGAGAGGGTTTACTCTATCCAGAGAGGAAGAGGTGAGGGGAGAGGGTTTACTCTGTCCAGAGAGGAAGAGGTGAATGGAGAGGGCTTACTCTGTCTCGAGAGGAAGAGGTGAATGGAGAGGGTTTACTCTGTCCAGAGAGGAAGAGGTGAGGGGAGAGGGTTTACTATGTCCAGAGAGGAAGAGGTGAGAGGAGAGGAGAGTGTTTACTCTGTCCAGAGAGGAATAGGTGAGAGGAGAGGGTTTACTCTGTCCAGAGAGGAAGAGGTGAAAGGAAAGGGTTTACTCTGTCCAGAGAGGAAGAGGTGAGGGGAGAGGGTTTACTCTGTCCAGAGAGGAAGAGGTGAGAGGAGAGGGTTTACTCTGTCCAGAGAGGAAGAGGTGAGGGGAGAGGGTTTACTCTTCAGAGAGGAAGAGGTGAACGGAGAGGGTTTACACTGTCCATAGAGGAAGAGGTGAGAGGAGAGGGTTTACTCTGTCCAGAGAGGAAGAGGTGAATGGAGAGGAGAGGGTTTACACTGTCCAGAGAGGAAGAGGTGAAGGGAGAGGGTTTACTCTGTCCAGAGAGGAAGAGGTGAGAGGAGAGGGTTTACTCTGTCCAGAGAGGAAAAGGTGAAGGGAGAGGGTTTACTCTGTCCAGAGAGGAAGAGGTGAGGGGAGAGGAGAGGGTTTACTCTGTCCAGAGAGGAAGAGGTGAGGGGAGAGGAGAGGGTTTACTCTGTCCAGAGAGGAAGAGGTGAAGGGAGAGGGTTCACTCTGTCCAGAGAGGAAGAGGGGAGAGGAGAGGAGAGGGTTTACTTTGTCCAGAGAGGAAAAGCTGAGAGGAGAGTGTTTACTCTATCCAGAGAGGAAGAGGTGAGGGGAGAGGGTTTACTCTGTCCAGAGAGGAAGAGGTGAATGGAGAGGGCTTACTCTGTCCCGAGAGGAAGAGGTGAATGGAGAGGGTTTACTCTGTCCAGAGAGGAAGAGGTGAAGGGAGAGGGTTTACTCTGTCCAGAGAGGAAGAGGTGAAGGGAGAGGAGAGGGTTTAATCTGTCCAGAGAGGAAGAGGTGAGGGGAGAGGGGTTACTCTGCCCAGAGAGGAAGAGGTGAGAGGAGAGGGTTTACTCTGTCCAGAGAGGAATAGGTGAGAGGAGAGGGCTTACTCTGTCCAGAGAGGAAGAGGTGAAGGGAGGGGAGAGGGTTTACTCTGTCCAGAGAGGAAGAGATGAGGGGAGAGGGTGTACTCTGTAAAGAGAGGAAGAGGTGAAGGGAGAGGGTTTACACTGTCCTTAGAGGAAGAGGTGAGAGGAGAGGGTTTACTCTGTCCAGAGAGGAAGAGTTGAAGGGAGAGGGCTTACTCTGTCCAGAGAGGATGAGGTGAGAGGAGCGGGATTACTGTTCAGAGAGGAAGAGGTGAAGGGAGAGGGTTTACACTGTCCATAGAGGAAGAGGTGAGAGGAGAGGAGAGGAGAGGGTTTACTCTGTCCAGAGAGGAAGAGGTGAGGGGAGAGGGTTTACTCTGTCCATATAGGAAGAGGTGAGAGGAGAGGGTTTACTCTGTCCAGAGAGGAAGAGGTGAAGGGAGAGGGTTTACTCTGTCCAGAGAGGAAGAGGTGAGGGTTTTACTCTGTCAAGAGAGGAAGAGGTGAAGGGAGAGGGTTTACTCTATCCAGAGAGGAAGAGGTGAGAGGAGAGGGTTTACTCTGTCCAGAGAGGAAGAGGTGAGAGGAGAGGGTTTACTCTGTCCAAAGAGGAAGAGATGAGAGGAGAGGAGCGGAGATGGTTTACTCTGTCCAGAGAGGAAGAGGTGACAGGAGAGGAGCGGAGAGGGTTTACTCTGTCCAGAGAGGAAGAGGTGACAGGAGAGTGTTTACTCCGTCCATAGTGGAAGGGGTGAGGGGAGAGGGTTTACTATGTCCAGAGAGGAAGAGGTGAGAGGAGAGGAGAGGGTTTACTCTGTCCAGAGAGGAAGAGGTGAAGGGAGAGGGTTTACTATGTCCAGAGAGGAAGAGGTGAGGGGAGAGGGTTTACTATGTCCAGAGAGGCAGAGGTGAGAGGAGAGGAGAGTGTTTACTCTGTCCAGAGCGGAATAGGTGAAGAGAGAGGGTTTACTCTGTCCAGAGAGGAAGAGGTGAGGGGAGAGGGTTTACTATGTCCAGAGAGGAAGAGGTGAGAGGAGAGGAGAGTGTTTACTCTGTCCAGAGAGGAATAGGTGAGAGGAGAGGGTTTACTCTGTCCAGAGAGGAAGAGGTGAAAGGAAAGGGTTTACTCTGTCCAGAGAGGAAGAGGTGAGGGGAGAGGGTTTACTCTGTCCAGAGAGGAAGAGGTGAGAGGAGAGGGTTTACTCTGTCCAGAGAGGAAGAGGTGAGGGGAGAGGGTTTACTCTTCAGAGAGGAAGAGGTGAAGGGAGAGGGTTTACACTGTCCATAGAGGAAGAGGTGAGAGGAGAGGAGAGGGTTTACTCTGTCCAGAGCGGAATAGGTGAAGAGAGAGGGTTTACTCTGTCCAGAGAGGAAGAGGTGAGGGGAGAGGGTTTACTATGTCCAGAGAGGAAGAGGTGAGAGGAGAGGAGAGTGTTTACTCTGTCCAGAGAGGAATAGGTGAGAGGAGAGGGTTTACTCTGTCCAGAGAGGAAGAGGTGAAAGGAAAGGGTTTACTCTGTCCAGAGAGGAAGAGGTGAGGGGAGAGGGTTTACTCTGTCCAGAGAGGAAGAGGTGAGAGGAGAGGGTTTACTCTGTCCAGAGAGGAAGAGGTGAGGGGAGAGGGTTTACTCTTCAGAGAGGAAGAGGTGAAGGGAGAGGGTTTACACTGTCCATAGAGGAAGAGGTGAGGGGAGAGTGTTTACTCTGTCCAGAGAGGAATAGGTGAGAGGAGAGGGTTTACTCTGTCCAGAGAGGAAGAGGTGAAAGGAAAGGGTTTACTCTGTCCAGAGAGGAAGAGGTGAGGGGAGAGGGTTTACTCTGTCCAGAGAGGAAGAGGTGAGAGGAGAGGGTTTACTCTGTCCAGAGAGGAAGAGGTGAGGGGAGAGGGTTTACTCTTCAGAGAGGAAGAGGTGAAGGGAGAGGGTTTACACTGTCCATAGAGGAAGAGGTGAGAGGAGAGGAGAGGGTTTACTCTGTCCAGAGAGGAAGAGGTGAAGGGAGAGGAGAGGGTTTACTCTGTCCAGAGAGGAAGAGGTGAAGGGAGAGGGTTTACTCTGTCCAGAGAGGAAGAGGTGAGAGGAGAGGGTTTACTCTGTCCAGAGAGGAAAAGGTGAAGGGAGAGGGTTTACTCTGTCCAGAGAGGAAGAGGTGAGGGGAGAGGAGAGGGTTTACTCTGTCCAGAGAGGAAGAGGTGAGGGGAGAGGAGAGGGTTTACTCTGTCCAGAGAGGAAGAGGTGAAGGGAGAGGGTTCACTCTGTCCAGAGAGGAAGAGGGGAGAGGAGAGGGTTTACTCTATCCAGAGAGGAAGAGGTGAGGGGAGAGGGTTTACTCTGTCCAGAGAGGAAGAGGTGAATGGAGAGGGCTTACTCTGTCCCGAGAGGAAGAGGTGAATGGAGAGGGTTTACTCTGTCCAGAGAGGAAGAGGTGAAGGGAGAGGGTTTACTCTGTCCAGAGAGGAAGAGGTGAAGGGAGAGGAGAGGGTTTAATCTGTCCAGAGAGGAAGAGGTGAGGGGAGAGGGGTTACTCTGCCCAGAGAGGAAGAGGTGAGAGGAGAGGGTTTACTCTGTCCAGAGAGGAATAGGTGAGAGGAGAGGGCTTACTCTGTCCAGAGAGGAAGAGGTGAAGGGAGGGGAGAGGGTTTACTCTGTCCAGAGAGGAAGAGATGAGGGGAGAGGGTGTACTCTGTAAAGAGAGGAAGAGGTGAAGGGAGAGGGTTTACACTGTCCTTAGAGGAAGAGGTGAGAGGAGAGGGTTTACTCTGTCCAGAGAGGAAGAGGTGAAGGGAGAGGGCTTACTCTGTCCAGAGAGGAAGAGGTGAGGGGAGAGGGATTACTGTTCAGAGAGGAAGAGGTGAAGGGAGAGGGTTTACACTGTCCATAGAGGAAGAGGTGAGAGGAGAGGAGAGGAGAGGGTTTACTCTGTCCAGAGAGGAAGAGGTGAGGGGAGAGGGTTTACTCTGTCCATATAGGAAGAGGTGAGAGGAGAGGGTTTACTCTGTCCAGAGAGGAAGAGGTGAAGGGAGAGGGTTTACTCTGTCCAGAGAGGAAGAGGTGAGGGTTTTACTCTGTCAAGAGAGGAAGAGGTGAAGGGAGAGGGTTTACTCTATCCAGAGAGGAAGAGGTGAGAGGAGAGGGTTTACTCTGTCCAGAGAGGAAGAGGTGAGAGGAGAGGGTTTACTCTGTCCAAAGAGGAAGAGGTGAGAGGAGAGGAGCGGAGAGGGTTTAATCTGTCCAGAGAGGAAGAGGTGACAGGAGAGGAGCGGAGAGGGTTTACTCTGTCCAGAGAGGAAGAGGTGACAGGAGAGTGTTTACTCCGTCCATAGTGGAAGGGGTGAGGGGAGAGGGTTTAATCTGTCCAGAGAGGAGGAGGTGAGAGGAGAGGGTTTACTCTGTCCAGAGAGGAAGAGGTGAGGGGAGAGGAGAGGGTTTACTCTGTCCAGAGAGGAAGAGGTGAAGGGAGAGGGTTTACTCTGTCCAGAGAGGAAGAGGTGAGAGGGTTTACTCTGTCCAGAGAGGAAGAGGTGACAGGAGAGGAGCGGAGAGGGTTTACTCTGTCCAGAGAGGAAGAGGTGACAGGAGAGTGTTTACTCCGTCCATAGTGGAAGGGGTGAGAGGAGAGAGTTTACTCTGTCCAGAGAGGAAGAGGTGAAGGGAGAGGGTTTACTCTGTCCAGAGAGGAAGAGGTGAGAGGAGAGGGTTTACTCTGTCCAGAGAGGAAGAGGTGAAGGGAGAGGGTTTACTCTGTCCAGAGAGGAAGAGGTGAGAGGAGAGGGTTTACTCTGTCCAGAGAGGAAAAGGTGAAGGGAGAGGGTTTACTCTGTCCAGAGAGGAAGAGGTGAGGGGAGAGGAGAGGGTTTACTCTGTCCAGAGAGGAAGAGGTGAGGGGAGAGGAGAGGGTTTACTCTGTCCAGAGAGGAAGAGGTGAAGGGAGAGGGTTCACTCTGTCCAGAGAGGAAGAGGGGAGAGGAGAGGAGAGGGTTTACTTTGTCCAGAGAGGAAAAGCTGAGAGGAGAGGGTTTACTCTATCCAGAGAGGAAGAGGTGAGGGGAGAGGGTTTACTCTGTCCAGAGAGGAAGAGGTGAATGGAGAGGGCTTACTCTGTCCCGAGAGGAAGAGGTGAATGGAGAGGGTTTACTCTGTCCAGAGAGGAAGAGGTGAAGGGAGAGGGTTTACTCTGTCCAGAGAGGAAGAGGTGAAGGGAGAGGAGAGGGTTTAATCTGTCCAGAGAGGAAGAGGTGAGGGGAGAGGGGTTACTCTGCCCAGAGAGGAAGAGGTGAGAGGAGAGGGTTTACTCTGTCCAGAGAGGAATAGGTGAGAGGAGAGGGCTTACTCTGTCCAGAGAGGAAGAGGTGAAGGGAGGGGAGAGGGTTTACTCTGTCCAGAGAGGAAGAGATGAGGGGAGAGGGTGTACTCTGTAAAGAGAGGAAGAGGTGAAGGGAGAGGGTTTACACTGTCCTTAGAGGAAGAGGTGAGAGGAGAGGGTTTACTCTGTCCAGAGAGGAAGAGGTGAAGGGAGAGGGCTTACTCTGTCCAGAGAGGAAGAGGTGAGGGGAGAGTGATTACTGTTCAGAGAGGAAGAGGTGAAGGGAGAGGGTTTACACTGTCCATAGAGGAAGAGGTGAGAGGAGAGGAGAGGAGAGGGTTTACTCTGTCCAGAGAGGAAGAGGTGAGGGGAGAGGGTTTACTCTGTCCATATAGGAAGAGGTGAGAGGAGAGGGTTTACTCTGTCCAGAGAGGAAGAGGTGAAGGGAGAGGGTTTACTCTGTCCAGAGAGGAAGAGGTGAGAGGGTTTTACTCTGTCAAGAGAGGAAGAGGTGAAGGGAGAGGGTTTACTCTATCCAGAGAGGAAGAGGTGAGAGGAGAGGGTTTACTCTGTCCAGAGAGGAAGAGGTGAGAGGAGAGGGTTTACTCTGTCCAAAGAGGAAGAGGTGAGAGGACAGGAGCGGAGAGGGTTTAATCTGTCCAGAGAGGAAGAGGTGACAGGAGAGGAGCGGAGAGGGTTTACTCTGTCCAGAGAGGAAGAGGTGACAGGAGAGTGTTTACTCCGTCCATAGTGGAAGGGGTGAGGGGAGAGGGTTTAATCTGTCCAGAGAGGAGGAGGTGAGAGGAGAGGGTTTACTCTGTCCAGAGAGGAAGAGGTGAGGGGAGAGGAGAGGGTTTACTCTGTCCAGAGAGGAAGAGGTGAAGGGAGAGGGTTTACTCTGTCCAGAGAGGAAGAGGTGAGAGGGTTTACTCTGTCCAGAGAGGAAGAGGTGACAGGAGAGGAGCGGAGAGGGTTTACTCTGTCCAGAGAGGAAGAGGTGACAGGAGAGTGTTTACTCCGTCCATAGTGGAAGGGGTGAGAGGAGAGAGTTTACTCTGTCCAGAGAGGAAGAGGTGAAGGGAGAGGGTTTACTATGTCCAGAGAGGAAGAGGTGAGGGGAGAGGGTTTACTATGTCCAGAGAGGCAGAGGTGAGAGGAGAAGAGAGTGTTTACTCTGTCCAGAGCGGAATAGGTGAAGAGAGAGGGTTTACTATGTCCAGAGAGGAAGAGGTGAGGGGAGAGGGTTTACTATGTCCAGAGAGGAAGAGGTGAGAGGAGAGGAGAGTGTTTACTCTGTCCAGAGAGGAATAGGTGAGAGGAGAGGGTTTACTCTGTCCAGAGAGGAAGAGGTGAAAGGAAAGGGTTTACTCTGTCCAGAGAGGAAGAGGTGAGGGGAGAGGGTTTACTCTGTCCAGAGAGGAAGAGGTGAGAGGAGAGGGTTTACTCTGTCCAGAGAGGAAGAGGTGAGGGGAGAGGGTTTACTCTTCAGAGAGGAAGAGGTGAAGGGAGAGGGTTTACACTGTCCATAGAGGAAGAGGTGAGAGGAGAGGAGAGGGTTTACTCTGTCCAGAGAGGAAGAGGTGAGGGGAGAGGAGAGGGTTTACTCTGTCCAGAGAGGAAGAGGTGAAGGGAGAGGGTTTACTCTGTCCAGAGAGGAAGAGGTGAGAGGAGAGGGTTTACTCTGTCCAGAGAGGAAAAGGTGAAGGGAGAGGGTTTACTCTGTCCAGAGAGGAAGAGGTGAGGGGAGAGGAGAGGGTTTACTCTGTCCAGAGAGGAAGAGGTGAGGGGAGAGGAGAGGGTTTACTCTGTCCAGAGAGGAAGAGGTGAAGGGAGAGGGTTCACTCTGTCCAGAGAGGAAGAGGGGAGAGGAGAGGAGAGGGTTTACTTTGTCCAGAGACGAAAAGCTGAGAGGAGAGGGTTTACTCTATCCAGAGAGGAAGAGGTGAGGGGAGAGGGTTTACTCTGTCCAGAGAGGAAGAGGTGAATGGAGAGGGCTTACTCTGTCCCGAGAGGAAGAGGTGAATGGAGAGGGTTTACTCTGTCCAGAGAGGAAGAGGTGAAGGGAGAGGGTTTACTCTGTCCAGAGAGGAAGAGGTGAAGGGAGAGGAGAGGGTTTAATCTGTCCAGAGAGGAAGAGGTGAGGGGAGAGGGGTTACTCTGCCCAGAGAGGAAGAGGTGAGAGGAGAGGGTTTACTCTGTCCAGAGAGGAAGAGATGAGGGGAGAGGGTGTACTCTGTAAAGAGAGGAAGAGGTGAAGGGAGAGGGTTTACACTGTCCTTAGAGGAAGAGGTGAGAGGAGAGGGTTTACTCTGTCCAGAGAGGAAGAGGTGAAGGGAGAGGGCTTACTCTGTCCAGAGAGGAAGAGGTGAGGGGAGAGGGATTACTGTTCAGAGAGGAAGAGGTGAAGGGAGAGGGTTTACACTGTCCATAGAGGAAGAGGTGAGAGGAGAGGAGAGGGTTTACTCTGTCCAGAGAGGAAGAGGTGAGGGGAGAGGGTTTACTCTGTCCATATAGGAAGAGGTGAGAGGAGAGGGTTTACTCTGTCCAGAGAGGAAGAGGTGAAGGGAGAGGGTTTACTCTGTCCAGAGAGGAAGAGGTGAGGGTTTTACTCTGTCAAGAGAGGAAGAGGTGAAGGGAGAGGGTTTACTCTATCCAGAGAGGAAGAGGTGAGAGGAGAGGGTTTACTCTGTCCAGAGAGGAAGAGGTGAGAGGAGAGGGTTTACTCTGTCCAAAGAGGAAGAGGTGAGAGGAGAGGAGCGGAGAGGGTTTACTCTGTCCAGAGAGGAAGAGGTGACAGGAGAGGAGCGGAGAGGGTTTACTCTGTCCAGAGAGGAAGAGGTGACAGGAGAGTGTTTACTCCGTCCATAGTGGAAGGGGTGAGGGGAGAGGGTTTAATCTGTCCAGAGAGGAGGAGGTGAGAGGAGAGGGTTTACTCTGTCCAGAGAGGAAGAGGTGAGGGGAGAGGAGAGGGTTTACTCTGTCCAGAGAGGAAGAGGTGAAGGGAGAGGGTTTCCTCTGTCCAGAGAGGAAGAGGTGAAGGGAGAGGGTTTGATCTGTCCAAAGAGGAAGAGGTGAGAGGAGAGGAGAGGGTTTACTCTGTCCAGATAGGAAGAGGTGAAGGGAGAGGGTTTCCTCTGTCCAGAGAGGAAGAGGTGAATGGAGAGGGCTTACTCTGTCCCGAGAGGAAGAGGTGAATGGAGAGGGTTTACTCTGTCCAGAGAGGAAGAGGTGAAGGGAGAGGGTTTACTCTGTCCAGAGAGGAAGAGGTGAAGGGAGAGGAGAGGGTTTAATCTGTCCAGAGAGGAAGAGGTGAGGGGAGAGGGGTTACTCTGCCCAGAGAGGAAGAGGTGAGAGGAGAGGGTTTACTCTGTCCAGAGAGGAAGAGATGAGGGGAGAGGGTGTACTCTGTAAAGAGAGGAAGAGGTGAAGGGAGAGGGTTTACACTGTCCTTAGAGGAAGAGGTGAGAGGAGAGGGTTTACTCTGTCCAGAGAGGAAGAGGTGAAGGGAGAGGGCTTACTCTGTCCAGAGAGGAAGAGGTGAGGGGAGAGGGATTACTGTTCAGAGAGGAAGAGGTGAAGGGAGAGGGTTTACACTGTCCATAGAGGAAGAGGTGAGAGGAGAGGAGAGGGTTTACTCTGTCCAGAGAGGAAGAGGTGAGGGGAGAGGGTTTACTCTGTCCATATAGGAAGAGGTGAGAGGAGAGGGTTTACTCTGTCCAGAGAGGAAGAGGTGAAGGGAGAGGGTTTACTCTGTCCAGAGAGGAAGAGGTGAGGGTTTTACTCTGTCAAGAGAGGAAGAGGTGAAGGGAGAGGGTTTACTCTATCCAGAGAGGAAGAGGTGAGAGGAGAGGGTTTACTCTGTCCAGAGAGGAAGAGGTGAGAGGAGAGGGTTTACTCTGTCCAAAGAGGAAGAGGTGAGAGGAGAGGAGCGGAGAGGGTTTACTCTGTCCAGAGAGGAAGAGGTGACAGGAGAGGAGCGGAGAGGGTTTACTCTGTCCAGAGAGGAAGAGGTGACAGGAGAGTGTTTACTCCGTCCATAGTGGAAGGGGTGAGGGGAGAGGGTTTAATCTGTCCAGAGAGGAGGAGGTGAGAGGAGAGGGTTTACTCTGTCCAGAGAGGAAGAGGTGAGGGGAGAGGAGAGGGTTTACTCTGTCCAGAGAGGAAGAGGTGAAGGGAGAGGGTTTCCTCTGTCCAGAGAGGAAGAGGTGAAGGGAGAGGGTTTGATCTGTCCAAAGAGGAAGAGGTGAGAGGAGAGGAGAGGAGAGGGTTTACTCTGTCCAGATAGGAAGAGGTGAAGGGAGAGGGTTTCCTCTGTCCAGAGAGGAAGAGGTGAAGGGAGAGGGTTTACTCTGTCCAGAGAGGAAGAGGTGAGAGGAGAGGGTTTAATCTGTCCAGAGAGGAAGAGGTGAAGGGAGAGGGTTTCCTCTGTCCAGAGAGGAAGAGGTGAAGGGAGAGGGTTTACTCTGTCGAGAGAGGAAGAGGCGAGAGGAGAGGGTTTCCTCTGTCCAGAGAGGAAAAGGTGAGAGGAGAGGGTTTCCTCTGTCCAGAGAGGAAGAGGTGAGGTGATTTTAGAGGGTTTCCTCTGTCCAGAGAGGAAGAGGTGAAGGGAGAGGGTTTACTCTGTCCAGAGAGGAAGAGGTGAGAGGAGAGGGTTTACTCTGTCCAGAGAGGAAGAGGTGAGGGGAGAGGGTTTACTCTGTCCAGAGAGGAAGAGGTGAAGGGGGAGGGGTTACTCTGTCCAGGGAGGAAGAGGTGAAGGGAGGAGAGAGGGCTTACTCTGTCGAGAGAGGAAGAGGTGAAGGGAGAGGGTTTCCTCTGTCCAGAGAGGAAGAGGTGAAGGGAGAGGGTTTGATCTGTCCAAAGAGGAAGAGGTGAGAGGAGAGGGTTTACTCTATCCAGAGAGGAAGAGGTGAGGGGAGAGGGTTTACTCTGTCCAGAGAGGAAGAGGTGAATGGAGAGGGCTTACTCTGTCCCGAGAGGAAGAGGTGAATGGAGAGGGTTTACTCTGTCCAGAGAGGAAGAGGTGAAGGGAGAGGGTTTACTCTGTCCAGAGAGGAAGAGGTGAGAGGAGAGGGTTTAATCTGTCCAGAGAGGAAGAGGTGAAGGGAGAGGGTTTCCTCTGTCCAGAGAGGAAGAGGTGAAGGGAGAGGGTTTACTCTGTCGAGAGAGGAAGAGGCGAGAGGAGAGGGTTTCCTCTGTCCAGAGAGGAAAAGGTGAGAGGAGAGGGTTTCCTCTGTCCAGAGAGGAAGAGGTGAAGGGAGAGGGTTTCCTCTGTCCAGAGAGGAAGAGATGAAGGGAGAGGAGAGGGTTTCCTCTGTCCAGAGAGGAAGAGGTGAAGGGAGAGGGTTTCCTCTGTCCAGAGAGGAAGAGGCGAGGAGAGGGTTTCCTCTGTCCAGAGAGGAAGAGGTGAGAGGAGAGGGTTTACTCTGTCCAGAGAGGAAGAGGTGAGGGGGTTTGTGGTGATCCTAACAGACCTAAAACAGGGAATTTTTACTAGGATTAAATGTCAGGAAATGTGAAAAACTGAGTATAAATGTATTTGGCTCAGGTGTATGTAAACTTCTTACTTCAACTGTACATATTACCTCAATTACCTCGACAAGGCCTCCCGGGTGGTGCAGTGGTTAAGGGCGCTGTACTGCAGCGCCAGCTGTGCCATCAGAGACTCTGGGTTCGCGCCCAGGCTCTGTCATAACCGGCCGCGACCGGGAGGTACGTGGGGCAACGCACAATTGGCCTAGCGTCGTCCAGGTTTGGGAGGGCTTGGTCGGTAGGGATGTCCTTGTCTCATTGCGCACCAGCGACTCCTGTGGCGCGCTAACCAAGGTTGCCAGGTGCACGGTGTTTCCTCCGACACATTGGTGCGGCTGGCTTCCAGGTTGATGGGCGCTGTGTTAAGAACAGGTACGGCTGGTTGGGTTGTGTATCAGAGGACGCATGACTTTCAACCTTCGTCTCTCCCGAGCCCGTACGGGAGTTGTAGCGATGAGACAAGATAGTAGCTTCTAACAATTGGATACCATGAAATTGGGGAGAAAAAGGGGTAAAAATTGAAATAAAAATGTTTTTTTTACCTCAAATAACTTGTGCCCCCGCACATTGACTCTGTACCGGTACCCCCTGTATATAGCCTCCACATTGACTCTGTACCGGTACCCCCTGTATATAGCCTCCACATTGACTCTGTACCGTAACACCCTGTATATAGCCTCCACATTGACTCTGTACCGGTACCCCCTGTATATAGCCTCCACATTGACTCTGTACCGTAATACCCTGTATATAGCCTCCACATTGACTCTGTACCATAACACCCTGTATATAGCCTCCACATTGACTCTGTACCGGTACCCCCTGTATATAGCCTCCACATTGACTCTGTACCGTAATACCCTGTATATAGCCTCCACATTGACTCTGTACCGTAACACCCTGTATATAGCCTCCACATTGACTCTGTACCGGTACCCCCTGTATATAGCCTCCACATTGACTCTGTACCGTAAACACCCTGTATATAGCCTGTACTGGTACCCCCTGCATATTGACTCGCTATTGTTATTTTACTGCTGCTCTTTAAACCCTACTATTATTATATCTATGTTTTACTTTACAACTGTTTTTGGTTAAGACTTGTAAGGTCTACTATACCTCTTGTATTCGGCAATTCACTGTGAGGTCTACTACACCTGTTGTATTCGGCAATTTACTGTGAGGTCTACTACACCTGTTGTATTCAGCATTTCACTGTAAGGTCTACTACACCTGTTGTATTCAGCATTTCACTGTGAGGTCTACTACACCTGTTGTATTCAGCATTTCACTGTGAGGTCTACTACACCTGTTGTATTCGGCAATTCACTGTGAGGTCTACTACACCTGTTGTTTTCAGCATTTCACTGTGAGGTCTACTACACCTGTTGTATTCAGCATTTCACTGTGAGGTCTACTACACCTGTTGTATTCAGCATTTCACTGTGAGGTCTACTACACCTGTTGTATTCAGCATTTCACTGTGAGGTCTACTACACCTGTTGTTTTCAGCATTTCACTGTGAGGTCTACCACACCTGTTGTATTCAGCATTTCACTGTGAGGTCTACTACACCTGTTGTTTTCGGCAATTCACTGTGAGGTCTACTACACCTGTTGTTTTCAGCATTTCACTGTGAGGTCTACTACACCTGTTGTATTCAGCATTTAACTGTGAGGTCTACTACACCTGTTGTATTCAGCATTTCACTGTGAGGTCTACTACACCTGTTGTATTCAGCATTTAACTGTGAGGTCTACTACACCTGTTGTATTCAGCATTTCACTGTGAGGTCTACTACACCTGTTGTATTCAGCATTTCACTGTGAGGTCTACTACACCTGTTGTATTCAACATTTCACTGTGAGGTCTACTACACCTGTTGTTTTCAGCATTTCACTGTGAGGTCTACTACACCTGTTGTATTCAGCATTTCACTGTAAGGTCTACTACACCTGTTGTATTCAGCATTTCACTGTAAGGTCTACTACACCTGTTGTATTCAGCATTTAACTGTGAGGTCTACTACACCTGTTGTATTCAGCATTTAACTGTGAGGTCTACTACACCTGTTGTATTCAGCATTTCACTGTGAGGTCTACTACACCTGTTGTATTCAGCATTTCACTGTGAGGTCTACTACACCTGTTGTATTCAGCATTTCACTGTGAGGTCTACTACACCTGTTGTATTCAGCATTTCACTGTGAGGTCTACTACACCTGTTGTATTCAGCATTTCACTGTGAGGTCTACTACACCTGTTGTATTCAGCATTTCACTGTGAGGTCTACTACACCTGTTGTATTCAGCATTTCACTGTGAGGTCTACTACACCTGTTGTATTCAGCATTTCACTGTGAGGTCTACTACACCTGTTGTATTCAGCATTTCACTGTGAGGTCTACTACACCTGTTGTATTCAGCATTTCACTGTGAGGTCTACTTGTCCTGTTGTATTCAGCATTTCACTGTAAGGTCTACTACACCTGTTGTATTCAGCATTTCACTGTGAGGTCTACTACACCTGTTGTATTCAGCATTTCACTGTGAGGTCTACTACACCTGTTGTATTCGGTGCATGTGACTAATACAATTGGATTTGATTTATTGGGCCAGGGGCTGTGGGGCATGATTTTACTAAACAACACTAAACTGTCACCTGCCTGATGATATTCTCCACAACACGACTACCACAGTGGCGTTGATTCTTTTTAAAGGGACACTGCTTGAATAGAAGAATGAAACTCAATAGAAGACTGCTAGCAGGCGCAGCGTTTGCCAAGCAGCAGGCCTATTGGAGTCCACAATAGCGATACTGCTCTCTGATGGTTAAAGTAAGAACTGGCATTGAACCCATTGATCTCAGTGGAGAAATATTGTAAAAAATATATATATATATATAAAAAAATGAAGGCAGTGGAAAATGAACACTTAACTGTGAAAATGACAACCATTGGTTTGAGAAAAGAGGGTTCTGATTTGGCTGGCTGCAAATGAAATCAAAGTTGAAAAGAAAGCAGATGTATTTCTCAGTGTTTTGGGTCTGAGTATGGATGAGTTGACCTAAGCAGAACTGACTGAAACTCTCCCAAGGCATTTCAAGCCAATTCTCATTGCAGAACGTTTTCTTGATGACACTCTCTGAGACAAGTGTGTATGTAGTCTCACAGAGGAAGCATATCACAGAGTGGCATTGACTAAAAAACAGTAGAATAGAATACGTTAAGCAGCATGTAAACATTATTAAAGTGACCAGTGATTTCAAGTCTATGTATATGGGGCAGCAGGGTTGAGTAACCAGGTGAGTGATTCCATGTCTATGGATATGGGGCAGCAGGGTTGAGTAACCAGGTGACTGATTCCATGTCTATGGATATAGGGCAGCAGGGTTGAGTAACCAGGTGAGTGATTCCATGTCTATGGATATGGGGCAGCAGGGTTGAGTAACCAGGTGACTGATTCCATGTCTATGGATATAGGGCAGCAGGGTTGACTAACCAGGTGAGTGATTCCATGTCTATGGATATGGGGCAGCAGGGTTGAGTAACCAGGTGAGTGATTCCATGTCTATGTATATGGGAGCTGGATGGAAGCTGGCTAGTGATGGCGATTTAACAGTCTGATGGCCTTGAGACTGAAAAACAGCTTCAGTCTCTTGATCCCAGCTTTGATGCACCTGTACTGACCTCGCCTTCTGGATGATAGCAGGGTGAACAGGCAGTGGCTCGGGTGGTTGTTGTCCTTGATGATCTTTTTGGCCTTCCTGGGACATCGGTGCTGTAGGTGTCCTGGAGGGCAGGTAGTTTGCCCCCGGTGAGGCATTGTGCAGACCGCACCACCCTCTGGAGAGCCCTGAGGTTATGGGCGGTGCAATTACCGTACCAGGCGGGGATACAGCCCAACAGGAGGCTCTCAATTCTGCATCTGTAAAAGTTTGTGAGGGTTTTAGGTGACAAGCCAAATTTCTTCAGCCTCCTGAGGTGTTGCACTTTCTTCACCACACTGTCTGTGTGGGTGGACAACTTCAGATTGTCAGTGATGTGTACGCCGACGAACTTCAAACTTTCCACCTTCTCCACTACTGTTCCATCGATGTGGATAGGGGCGTGCTCCCTCTGCTGTTTCCTGAAGTCCACGATCAGCTCCTTTGTTTTGTTGACATTGAGTGAGAGGTTATTTTCCTGACACCACACTCCCAGAGCCCTCACCTCCTCCCTGTAGGCTGTCTCATCATTGCTGCTAATCAAGCCTACTACTGTTGTGTTGTCTGCAAACTTGATGATTGAGTTGGAGTCGTGCTTGGCCACACAGTTGTGGGTGAACAGAGAGTACAGGAGAGGGCTGAAAATGCACCCTTGTGGGTCCCCAGTGTTGAGGATCAGCGGGGTGGAGATGTTGTTTCCTACCTTCACCACCTGGGGAGCCCGACAGGAAGTCCAGGACCCAGTTGCACAGGGCAGGGTTCAGACCCATGGCCTCAAGCTTAATAATGAGCTTGGAGGGCACTATGGTGTTAAATGCTGAACTGTAGTCAATGAACAGTATTCTTACATAGGTATTCCTCTTATGCAGATGGGATGGGGCGGTAGTCATTTAGCTCAGTTACCTTTTCATTCTTGGGTACAAGAACAATGGTGGCCATCTTGAAGCATGTGGGGACAGCAGACTGGGATAGAGAGAGATTGAATAGGTCCGTAAACACACCAGCCAGCTGGTCTGCACCATGCTCTGAGGACGCCGTCTGGGCCGGGGCTTGGCAAGGGTTAACACGTTTAAATGTCTTATGTCGGCCATAGAGAAGGAGAGCCCACAGTCCTTCGTACTGGCCGCGTCGGTGGTACTGTGTTATACTTAAAGCAGGCAAAGAAGGTGTTTAGTTTGTCCGGAAGCAAGATGTGTGTTACCCTGCCACATACCTCTTGTGTCTGAGCCGTTGAATTGCATCTCCACTTTGTCTCTATACTGACGTTTTGTCTGTTTGATTGCCCCACATCAATCTGCAGAGAAGAATGGGAGAAACTCCCCAAATACAGGTGTGCCAAGCTTGTAGAGTCATACCTAAAACTCAAGCCTGTAATCACTGCCAAAGGTGCTTAAAAAGTACTGAGTAAAGGGGCTGAAAACTTATGTTGATGTAATATTTCCATTTTTTATTTTTAATACATTTGTAAAAATTTCAAAATTATTTTTCCTTTGTCATTATGGGGTATTGTGTGTAGATTGATGTGGGGTTAAACATTTTTTTAATCCATTTTAGAATAAGGCTGTAACGTAACACAATGTGGAAAACATCAAGGGGTCTGAATACTTTCCAAATGCCCTGTACAGCATTATTAGAAGCCTCTTGCATCACATCATTATTAGAAGCCTCTTGCATCAAATCATTATTAGAAGCCTCTTGCATCACATCATTAATAGAAGCCTCTTGCATCACATCATTATTAGAAGCCTCTTGCATCAAATCATTATTAGAAGCCTCTTGCATCACATCATTAATAGAAGCCTCTTGCATCACATCATTATTAGAAGCCTCTTGCATCACATCATTATTAGAAGCCTCTTGCATCACGTCATTATTAGAAGCCTCTTGCATCACATCATTATTAGAAGCCTCTTGCATCACATCATTATTAGAAGCCTCTTGCATCACATCATTATTAGAAGCCTCTTGCATCACATCATTATTAGAAGCCTCTTGCATCACATCATTAATAGAAGCCTCTTGCATCACATCATTATTAGAAGCCTCTTGCATCACATCATTATTAGAAGCCTCTTGCATCACATCATTATTAGAAGCCTCTTGCATCACATCATTATTAGAAGCCTCTTGCATCACATCATTATTAGAAGCCTCTTGCATCACGTCATTATTAGAAGCCTCTTGCATCACATCATTATTAGAAGCCTCTTGCATCACATCCATCCCTCTGATCAGCTGAGGCAGTTTGTTTTGCATTTCACTCATAATAGTATTTGAAATACTATTAAACTCAATGCATTATATTATCTCATTTTAAATCCATGTTTTAAACAAAGGTTGAGAGTAGAACAACTAATTTGACTCATGTTTTATGAGAGCATGTACATGTTCAACACATACATTCACTGAGAGGGAAAACACAAAAGTGTGTAAATGTTCTGTTTCGCTGAAGCATCCATCCATCCATCCATCCATCCATTCAATCCATCCATCCATTCCATCCATCCCATCCATCCATCCATCCATCCATCCATCCATCCATCCATCCAATCCATCCATTCATTCAATCCATCCATCCATCCATCCATTCCATCCATCCATCCATCCATCCATTCCATCCATCCATCCAATCCATCCATCCATCCATCCATCCATCCATCCATTCCATCCATCCAATCCATCCATCCATCCATCCATCCATCCATTCCATCCATCCATCCATCCAATCCATCCATCCATCCATCCATCCATCCATCCATCCATTCCATCCATCTAATCCATCCATTCCATCCATCCATTCATCCATCCATCCATCCATCCATCCATTCCATCATCCATCCATCCATCCAATCATCCATCCATCCATCCATCCATTCCATCCATCCCATCCATCCACATTATGTATTGCAGGATATTTGACAGAATAATAACACCAATGGTTTTATGCAGCAGTGAGATACAAGCAGAAACTGTAAAAATTGACACAGTCTGGAATTATGCAATCAAACCAATCATTCAAGGTCATTCATTGATTCAGGATGTACATGTTGTTCTGGTAGAGTCTCTTCATCAAAGACCTCAGGTGAATCATCTATCGGTCTGATGTGCTGATCTGGACTGATGCTAGGGGATAACTGATCTCCAGGTGTGTCCGCTGCTAGGTGGATGCGTCTATGCCTGTCCAGATGCCCTTGTTGGATAAAGCTCTTCCAACAGAGGGAGCAATGATAGGGTCTTTCTCCTGTGTGAGTCCTCTGATGAGCCTGGAGGTGAGCCAGCTGGGAGAAGCCTCTCCCACAGTCAGAGCAGCAGTGAGGTTTTTCCCCTGTGTGGGTCTGGCTGTGCTTTTTCAGAGCCCCAGAGTTTATAAACGTCTTACCGCAGGCCGAGACAGCACAGACGTAGGGTCTCTCTCCTGAGTGAATCCTCTGGTGGTCCTTCAGAGCTCCTGGGTGGGAGAAGGTCTTCAGACACTCTGAGCAGTGGTACGGCCTCTCTCCTGTGTGAGTCCGCATGTGTTGGATCAGCTGGCCTGAGTTGGAGAATCTCCTTCCACAGTCAGAGGCAGAGCAGGGGTAAGGCTTCTCTCCTGTGTGAGTCCTGTGGTGTATCTGTAGGTGTTCTAACTTGGAGAAACTCTTGCCGCACTCTGTGAAAGTGCAGTGGAATGGCTTCTCTCCTGTGTGTGTTCTCTGGTGCTTGGCCAGGCCTCCTGGCTGACTGAAGCTCTTGCCACAGACCAGACAGTGGTACGGTCTCTCTCCTGTGTGGATCACCTGATGACTCCTCAGGTTGCCAGAGTGACTGAAGCTTCGCCCACACTCAGAGCAGTGATACGGCCTCTCTCCTGTGTGAGTACGCATGTGTCTCCGCAGGGTTGATGAGTTGTAGAAATACTTCCCACAGGCTAAGCAAGGGTAGTTGGTTTCAGTGGTGTGACTCCGGTGCTTCTTCTGCAGTGATTCTGAAGGGTCTATAGCCTGGTCTATACAGCCACCTGCAGGACAGGAGGGGAACAGCATTACTTTAGACATTTTTCATAGTGCTGTATTCAAATGTAGGATATTTTATTAGTTTTAAACATTACATAATTTAATTTATTGATTTTTTTTGTATAAACAATTCATCTTTAAACACAAAACAACAACCAATATACAGTACCAGTCAAAAGTGAAGACATCAAAACCATGAAATAACACATATGTAATCATGTAGTAACCAAAAAAAGTGTTCAACAAATCAAAATATATTTTACATTTGAGATTCTTCAAAGTAGCCACCCTTTGCCTTGATGATAGCTTTGAAGGTTTCTTCAAGTGCAGTCATAAAAACCATCAAGCTCTATGATGAAACTGTCTCTCATGAGGTCCGCCACAGGAAAGGAAGACCCAGAGTTACCTCTGCTGCAGAGGATAAGTTCATTAGAGTTACCTGCCTCAGAAATTGCAGCCCAAATAAATGCTTCACAGAGTTCAAGTAACAGACACATCTCAACATCAACTGTTCAGAGGAGACTGCGTGAATCAGGCCTTCATGGTCAAATTGCTGCAAAGAAACCACTACTAAAGGACACTGATAAGAAGATGAGACTTGCTTGGGCCAAGAAAAACGAGCAATGGGCATTAGACCCGTGTAAATCTGTTCTCCAGACACCCCTAATGTCCCCCTATCCTCCTCACCATGTACACTGATCTCCAGACACCCCTAATGTCCCCCCTCCTCACCATGTACACTGTTCTCCAGACACCCCTAATGTCCCCCTCTCCTCTCCTCCATGTACACTGTTCTCCAGACACCCCTAATGTCCCCCTCTCCTCTCCTCCATGTACACTGTTCTCCAGACACCCCTAATGTCCCCCTATCCTCCTCACCATGTACACTGATCTCCAGACACCCCTAATGTCCCCCCTCCTCACCATGTACACTGTTCTCCAGACACCCCTAATGTCCCCCTATCCTCCTCACCATGTACACTGATCTCCAGACACCCCTAATGTCCCCCCTCTCTCCTCCATGTACACTGTTCTCCAGACACCCCTAATGTCCCCCCTGCCCTCCTCCTCACCATGTACACTGTTCTCCAGACACCCCTAATGTCCCCCCTCTCCTCCATGTACACTGTTCTCCAGACACCCCTAATGTCCCCCCCCTCTCCTCCATGTACACTGTTCTCCAGACACCCCTAATGTCCCCCCTCTTCTCTCCTCCATGTACACTGTTCTCCAGACACCCCTAATGTCCCCCCTCTCCTCCTCACCATGTACACTGTTCTCCAGACACCCCTAATGTCCCCCCTCCTCACCATGTACACTGTTCTCCAGACACCCCTAATGTCCCCCTCTCCTCCTCACCATGTACACTGTTCTCCAGACACCCCTAATGTCCCCCCTCCTCACCATGTACACTGTTCTCCAGACACCCCTAATGTCCCCCCTCCTCACCATGTACACTGTTCTCCAGACACCCATAATGCCCCCCTCTTCTCTCCTCCATGTACACTGTTCTCCAGACACCCCTAATGTCCCCCCTCTCCTCCCCCTCTCCTCTGTTTACATGTCTGTTCTCAGCAGACACCCCTAATGTCCCCCCTCTCCTCCCCCTCTCCTCTGTTTACATGTCTGTTCTCAGCAGACACCTTAGTACTTCCAATAAAGGTTTATTAGTGGGCTGAAAAAGTGTGTTCTGTTGGCATTTCATCTCAATAGAAGGTGTTTCTATCTGGACATTCTGCCAACGTAGAGAAGAGCTGTGTGCCACAGACCTGACAGGCTTTCTACTGATGGTGTAGTTCAATCTAAATTACACAGAGACGGCCCAGAAAATCAGGTTTCAATTTATTAACAAGATTAAAACTCTACATTTTAGTACAAAGTACTTTCGTTCACAGTGCGTCCATCAAGGGGTGAGTGTGAGCAGTCAAAACAAAGGCCTGTTCTGATTGGCTGGCCTTGGGTTGAGTTTTCCTCTTCTAACCCTGGCTTCTTGCCATGGCAATGTCCTGGGGGGGTTGGCGGGTTGTCAGCAAATGTGATGAATTGGAATGCTGACTGCGAGCCTAATCGCCCAACATCAGAGCCCGACCTCACTAATGCTCTTGTTGCTGAATAGAAGCAAGTCCCCGCAGCAATGTTCCAACATCTAGTGGAAAGCCTTCCCAGGAGAGCGGAGGCTGTTATAGCAGCAATGTTCCAACATTTAGTGGAAAGCCTTCCTAGAAGAGTGGAGGCTGTTATAGCAGCAATGTTCCAACATCAGAGTGGAGGCTGTTATAGCAGCAATGTTCCAACATCTAGTGGAAAGCCTTCCCAGAAGAGTGGAGGCTGTTATAGCAGCAATGTTCCAACATCTAGTGAAAAGCCTTCCCAGAAGAGTGGAGGCTGTTATAGCAGCAATGTTCCAACATCAGAGTGGAGGCTGTTATAGCAGCAATGTTCCAACATCTAGTGGAAAGCCTTCCCAGAAGAGTGGAGGCTGTTATAGCAGCAATGTTCCAACCTCTAGTGAAAAGCCTTCCCAGAAGAGTGGAGGCTGTTATAGCAGCAATGTTCCAACATCTAGTGGAAAGCCTTCCCAGAAGAGTGGAGGCTGTTATAGCAGCAATGTTCCAACATCTAGTGGAAAGCCTTCCCAGAAGAGAGGAGGCTGTTATAGCAGCAATGTTCCAACATCTAGTGGAGGCTGTTATAGCAGCAATGTTCCAACATCTAGTGGAAAGCCTTCCCAGAAGAGTGGAGGCTGTTATAGCAGCAATGTTCCAACATCTAGTGAAAAGCCTTCCCAGAAGAGTGGAGGCTGTTATAGCAGCAATGTTCCAACATCTAGTGGAAAGCCTTCCCAGAAGAGTGGAGGCTGTTATAGCAGCAATGTTCCAACATCTAGTGGAAAGCCTTCCCAGAAGAGTGGAGGCTGTTATAGCAGCAATGTTCCAACATCTAGTGGAAAGCCTTCCCAGAAGAGTGGGGGCTGTTATAGCAGCAATGTTCCAACATCTAGTGGAAAGCCTTCCCAGAAGAGTGGAGGCTGTTATAGCAGCAATGTTCCAACATCTAGTAGAAAGCCTTCCCAGAAGAGTGGAGGCTGTTATAGCAGCAATGTTCCAACATCTAGTGGAAAGCCTTCCCAGAAGAGTGGAGGCTGTTATAGCAGCAATGTTCCTACATCTAGTGGAAAGCCTTCCCAGAAGAGTGGAGGCTGTTATAGCAGCAATGTTCCAACATCTAGTGGAAAGCCTTCCCAGAAGAGTGGAGGCTGTTATAGCAGCAATGTTCTAACATCTAGTGGAAAGCCTTCCCAGAAGAGTGGAGGCTGTTATAGCAGCAAAGGGGGGGGGGGGGGCAACTCCATATTAATATTAATGTCCATGATTTTGGAATGAGATGTTGGACCAGCAGGTGTCCACATATTTTTGGTAATTTCTGTTTGGCTGATGAGCTTCATCTATGGAAGAAAGGTAGTTGTGGAGGGTCACACGTCCTTAGCCTTTTCAGGGGTACACTCGATTGGACGACCAAGAATCCTCATGGAAGCCATAATGCCGTATGCATTCTCTGCCTGCGAGAACGAGAGTGGTGAAGGTTCAGGGCCCAGGTTTATTGACACACCTGTGAATGAGAGGATATTTGGCAGATACATACATGTCTGAGATACATTTGAATTATTATGATTATTATTATTTATATATATTTTTTAAACATCATACAATTTTCTAGAAACCATATTCCAAAAGCCTCATAGAGGTGAATACATGTATACAAGGGAAATTAGATTGAACATACCTGGATCCATGAGGTTCTCATGTGGAGGGAAAGCTGCATCTCCCAGGAAAACACAAGGACTTGTGGTGGTGGTACCTGGCAGGACAGCTGGCGGTGGTGGTACCTGGCAGGACAGCTGGCGGTGGCGGTACCTGGCAGGACAGCTGGCGGTGGTGGTACCTGGCATGACAGCTGGCGGTGGTAAATCAAGGGTCTTCTGCAGCAGTTTGGATCCAAAAGAACTCTTGAATCACTCCACCATTGCCCTCTCAGCCTTATGCCCCTACATCCACCATTATGCCCCTACATCCACCATTATGCCCCTACATCCACCATTAAGCCCCTACATCCACCATTAGGCCCCTACATCCACCATTATGCCCCTACATCCACCATTATGCCCCTACATCCACCATTATGCCCCTACATCCACCATTATGCCCCTACATCCACCATTATGCCCCTACATCCACCATTATGCCCCTACATCCACCATTATGCCCCTACATCCACCATTAAGCCCCTACATCCACCATTATGCCCCTACATCCACCATTATGCCCCTACATCCACCATTAGGCCCCTACATCCATTAGGCCTACATCCACCATTAGGCCCCCACCATTAGGCCCCTACATCCACCATTAGGCCCCTACATCCACCATTAGGCCCCTACATCCACCATTAGGCCCCTACATCCACCATTAGGCCCCTACATCCACCATTATGCCCCTACATCCACCATTAGGCCCCTACATCCACCATTATGCCCCTACATCCACCATTAAGCCCCTACATCCACCATTATGCCCCTACATCCACCATTATGCCCCTACATCCACCATTATGCCCCTACATCCACCATTATGCCCCTACATCCACCATTAAGCCCCTACATCCACCATTATGCCCCTACATCCACCATTATGCCCCTACATCCACCATTATGCCCCTACATCCACCATTATGCCCCTACATCCACCATTATGCCCCTACATCCACCATTAGGCCCCTACATCCACCATTATGCCCCTACATCCACCATTAGGCCCCTACATCCACCATTATGCCCCTACATCCACCATTAGGCCCCTACATCCACCATTATGCCCCTACATCCACCATTAAGCCCCTACATCCACCATTAGGCCCCTACATCCACCATTAGGCCCCTACATCCACCATTAGGCCGCCAACATCCACCATTAGGCCGCCAACATCCACCATTAGGCCCCTACATCCACCATTAGGCCCCTACGTCCACCATTATGAAGCCATAGCATCTTCTCTGTCTCTGTATGTGTGCTGCTAGGTACATAACATCTAGTAGATCCCTATTACATCAAATCAAAACTTTATTTGTCACATGCGCCGAATACAATGAGTGTAAACTTTACAGTGAAATGCTTACTTACAAGCCCTTAACCAACAGTGCATTTCAAGAAGGGTTAAAAAAATATTTATCAAATAAATTAAATTTAAAAATTATAAAAAGTAACACAATAAAAATAACAATAATGAGGCTCTATACAGGGTGTTACGGTACAGAGTCAATGTAGAGGCTATATACAGGGGGTACCGGTACAGAGTCAATGTGGAGGCTATATACAGGGTATTACGGTACAGAGTCAATGTGGAGGCTATATACAGGGGGTACCGGTACAGAGTCAATGTAGAGGCTATATACAGGGGTACCGGTACAGAGTCAATGTGGAGGCTATATACAGGGTATTACGGTACAGAGTCAATGTGGAGGCTATATACAGGGGGTACCGGTACAGAGTCAATGTGGAGGCTATATACAGGGGGTACCGGTACAGAGTCAATGTAGAGGCTATATACAGGGGGTACCGGTACAGAGTCAATGTGGAGGCTATATACAGGGTATTACGGTACAGAGTCAATGTAGAGGCTATATACAGGGTGTTACGGTACAGAGTCAATGTAGAGGCTATATACAGGGGGTACCGGTACAGAGTCAATGTGGAGGCTATATACAGGGTATTACGGTACAGAGTCAATGTAGAGGCTATATACAGGGGGTACCGGTACAGAGTCAATGTGGAGGCTATATACAGGGGGTACCGGTACAGAGTCAATGTAGAGGCTATATACAGGGGTACCGGAGGGGTACAGAGTCAATGTGGAGGCTATATACAGGGTATTACGGTACAGAGTCAATGTAGAGGCTATATACAGGGGGTACCGGTACAGAGTCAATGTAGAGGCTATATACAGGGTGTTACGGTACAGAGTCAATGTAGAGGCTATATACAGGGGGTACCGGTACAGAGTCAATGTGGAGGCTTTATACAGGGGGTACCAGTACAGAGTCAATGTAGAGGCTATATACAGGGGGTACCGGTACAGAGTCAATGTAGAGGCTATATACAGGGTGTTACGGTACAGAGTCAATGTAGAGGCTATATACAGGGGGTACCGGTACAGAGTCAATGTAGAGGCTATATACAGGGTGTTACGGTACAGAGTCAATGTAGAGGCTATATACAGGGGGTACCGGTACAGAGTCAATGTGGAGGCTATATACAGGGTGTTACGGTACAGAGTCAATGTAGAGGCTATATACAGGGGGTACCGGTACAGAGTCAATGTGGAGGCTATATACAGGGTGTTACGGTACAGAGTCAATGTAGAGGCTATATACAGGGGGTACCGGTACAGAGTCAATGTAGAGGCTATATACAGGGGGTACCGGTACAGAGTCAATGTGGAGGCTATATACAGGGGGTACCGGTACAGAGTCAATGTGGAGGCTATATACAGGGTATTACGGTACAGAGTCAATGTGGAGGCTATATACAGGGGGTACCGGTACAGAGTCAATGTGGAGGCTATATACAGGGGGTACCGGTACAGAGTCAATGTGGAGGCAATATACAGGGGGTACCGGTACAGAGTCAATGTGGAGGCAATATACAGGGGGTACCGGTACAGAGTCAATGTGGAGGCTATATACAGGGGGTACCGGTACTGAGTCAATGTGGAGGCTAAATACAGGGGGTACAGGTACAGAGTCAATGTGGAGGCTATATACAAGGGGTACCGGTACCGAGTAAGTGTGCGGGGGTACAGGTTAGAGGTAATTTGTACATGTTGGTGGGGGTGAAGTGACTATGCATAGATAATAAACAGCAAGTAGCAGCAGTGTACAAAGGGGGGGGGGTCAATGTAAATAGTCCGGTGGCCATTTGATTAGTTGCTCTGCAGTCTGATGGCTTGGGGGGTAGAAGCAGTTAAGGAGCCTTTTGGTCCTAGACTTGGCGCTCCGGTATCGATTGCCGTGCGGTAGCAGAGAGAACAGTCTGGGGTGACTGGAGTCTCTGACAATTTTATGGGCTACCACTCTTGTGTCGTCAGCAAACTTAATGATGGTGTTGGAGTCGTGCTTGGCCACGCAGTCGTGGGTGAACAGGGAGTACAGGAGGGGACTGAGCACGTACCCCTGAGGGGCCCCTGTGTTGAGGATCAGTGTGGCAGACGAATTGTTGCCTACTCTCACCACCTGGGGGCAGCCCATTAGGAGGTCCAGGATCCAGTTGCAGAGGGAGGTGTTTAGTCCTAGAGTCCTTAGGTTAGTGATGATCTTTGAGGGCTTTGGAGGACACTATGGTGTTGAACGCTGAGCTGTAGTCAATGAATAGCATTCTCACATAGGTGTTCCTTTTGTCCAGGTGTGAAAGGGCAGTGTGGAGTGCAATAGAGATTGCATCATCTGTGGATCTGTTGGGGCAGTATGTGAATTGGAGTGGGTCTAGGGTATCCGGGAGGATGCTGTTGATGTGAGCCATGACCAGCCGGTGAGAGCGGTCTTCGTGCCAGCATCGGTCTGTGTAGACGGCTACAAATAATACAGATCAGAACTCTCTTGGTAGATGGTGTGGTCTACAGCTTATCATAAGGTACTCTACCTCAGCCAAGCAACACCTTGAGACTTCTTTAATATTAGACATCGCGTACCAGCTGTTATTGACAAAAAGACACACACTCCCACCCCTCGTCTTACCAGAGGTAGCGTCTCTGTTCTGCCAGTACATGGAAAATCACGCCAGCTCTATATTGTCCGTTTCGTCGTTCAGCCACGTCTCGGTGAAACATAAGATGTTACATTTTTTTAATGTCACGTTAGTAGGATAATCTTAAATCGTAGGTCATCAATTTTATTTTCCAATGATTGCACGTTAGCAAGAAGAACGGGCGGCAGTGGGAGATTACGCACTCGCCTACGGATTCTAGAAGGCTGCCCGATCTGCGGCCCCTTTTCCTGTGGCTTTTTTTCACGCAGGCGGGGATCTGGGCCCGATCCAGTGAAAGGCGGGGATCTGGGCCCGATCCAGTGAAAGGCGGGGATCTGGGCCCGATCCAGTGAAAGGCGGGGATCTGGGCCCGATCCAGTGAAAGGCGGGGATCTGGGCCCGATCCAGTGAAAGCAGGAGTCTCGTCAGACTCATTAAAAGGAAAACACTTCTTCCAGTCCGTGGTGAGTAATCGCTGTTCTGATGTCCAGAAGTTATTTTTGGTCATAAGAGACGGTAGCAGCAACATTATGTACAAAAGAAGTTACACAATATACAAAACAAATGAACAAAATTGCACAGTTGGTTGTTAGAATGTAAAACGATGTTCTTTGGCGCCATCTTAGTCTTTATATGTGTTGCTAGGTACATCAAATCTAGTAGATCCCTATTATGTGTGTTGCTAGGTACATCAAATCTTCTAGTAGATCCCTATTATGCGTGTTGCTAGGTACATCAAATCTAGTAGATCACTATTATGTGTGTTGCTAGGTACATCAGATCTAGTAGATCCCTATTATGCGTGTTGCTAGGTTCATCAAATCTAGTAGATCCCTATTATGTGTGTTACTAGGTACATCAAATCTAGTAGATCCCTATTATGCGTGTTGCTAGGTTCATCAAATCTAGTAGATCCCTATTATGCGTGTTGCTAGGTGCATCAAATCTAGTAGATCCCTATTATGCGTGTTGCTAGGTGCATCAAATCTAGTATTCTAGTACATCAAATCAGGTTCCGTTTTAGGACGACTATTGTTTTCAATATCTATTTTACCTCTTGGTGATGTCATTCAGAGACATAATGTTAACTTTCACTGCTATGCGGATGACACACAGCTGTACATTTCGATGAAACATGGTGAAGCCCCAAAATTGTCCTCCCAGGAAGCCTGTGTTTCAGACATAAGGAAGTGGATGGCGGCAAATGTTTTACTTTTAAACTCGGACAAAACAGAGATGCTTGTTCTAGGTCCCAAGAAACAAAGATATCTGCTGTTGAATCTGACAATTAATCTTGATGGTTGTACAGTCGTCTCAAATAAAACTGTGAAGGACCTCGGCATTACTCTGGACCCTGATCTCTCTTTTGACGAACATATCAAGACCATTTCAAGGACAGCTTTTTTCCCCATCTACGTAACAATGCAAAAATCAGAAACTTTCTGTCCAAAAATGATGCTGCTAACCAACAAAGCATTACATGGGCTTGCTCCTACCTATCTTTCCGATTTGGTCCTGCCGTACATACCTACACGTACACTACGGTCACAAGACGCAGGCTTCCTTACTGTCCCTAGAATTTCTAAGCAAACAGCAGGAGGCAGGGCTTTCTCCTATAGTGCTCCATTTTTATAGAATGGTCTGCCTACCAATGTGAGAGATGCAGACTCTGTCTTAACTTTTAAGTCTTTATTGAAGACTCATCTTTTCAGTAGGTTCTATGATTGAGTGTAGTCTGGCCCAGGAATGTGAAGGTGAACGGAAAGGCACTGGAGCAACGAATCGCCCTTGCTGTCTCTGCCTGGCTGGCTCCCCTCTCTCCACTGGGATTCTCTGCCTCTAACCCAATTACAGGAGCTGAGTCACTGGCTTACTGGTGCTCTTTCATCCCGTCCCTAGGAGGGGTGCTTCACTTGAGTGGGTTGAGTCACTGACGTGATCTTCCTGTCCAGGTTGGGGCCCCCGCTTGGGTTGTGCCGTAGCGGAGATCTTTGTGGGCTTTCCTCTGCCTTGTATCAGGATGGTAAGTTGGTGGTTGAAGATATCCCTCTAGTGGTGTGGGGGCTGTGCTTTGGCAAAGTGGGTGGGGTTATATCCTGCCTGTTTGGCCCTGTCCAGGGGTATCATCGGATGGGGCCACAGCCCCTCCTGTCTCAGCCTCCAGTATTTATGCTGCAGTAGTTTGTGTCAGGGGGCTAGGGTCAGTCTGTTATATCTGGAGTATTTATCCTGTCTTATCCAGTGTCCTGTGTGAATTTAAGTATGCTCTCTCTAATCCGCTCTCTTTCGGAGGAGGACCTGAGCACTATGTCCATGCCTCAGGACTAACTGGCATGATGACTCCTTGATGTCCCCAGTCCACCTGGCCGTGCTGCTGCTCCAGTTTCAACTGTTCTGCCTGCGGCTATGGAACCCTGACCAGTTCACCGGACGTGCTACCTGTCCCAGACCTGCTGTTTTCAACTCTCTAGAGACAGCAGGAGCAGTAGAGATACTCTGAATGATCGGCTATGAAAAGCCAACTGGAATTTACTTCTGAGGTGCTGACCTGTTGCACCCTCTACAACCACTGTGATTATTATTATTTGACCCTACTGGTCATCTATGAACATTTGAACATCTTTGCCATGTTCTGTTATAATCTCCACCCAGCACAGTCAGAAGAGGACTGGCCACCCATCATAGCCTGGTTCCTATCTAGGTTTCTTCCTAGGTTTTGGCCTTTCTAGGGAGTTTTTCCTAGCCACCGTGCTTCTACACCTGCATTGCTTGCTGTTTGGGTTTTTAGGCTGGGTTTATATAATGCACTTTGTGACACCAGCTGATGTAAGAAGGGCTTTATAAATACATTTGATCGATTGATTGATAGTAGATCCCTATTATGCGAGTTGCTAGGTATATCAAATCTAGTAGATCGAGGGCAATTCGCACAACTATCATTATCTCGCCAAGTCAAGTGTCTCTCTGTGTACACTATTATATCACATATAGAACAATGAGACAGATATTTCACCGGATGTATAAATGTCAAGCATCTGCCTGCTCACTGGCCAGCAGTGGGAGAAGACGACAGAGATGGATTTTGGCCTACATTCTGCACATTTTCTCATCAATTTAAACATTTGAGTCAATACAGTTTTCTGTTCCCAAAACTAGAATATGTTATGAACAGAGTGGACTACATTTAGTAGACTTTACCTTCTGAAAAGGTTTTTAAAAATAGCGTTGCTTAGGAGGAGTGCAAAAGAGAATTAAGTTATAGCACACACCAGAGTAGGCGTTCCTTAACGGAAATATGCAGATGAATGCCAGAACACGCCAATAGGATCTCTGGCTCTGCCCACCTCCTTACTTGTTCTGCCCACAATGACTCATTTGTTCCCTTTGGAAACAACAGGCTGTAGCCTATCTTCTTTCAGTTGTAAAAATCTTTGTTTATATTCTCCAGTACGTTTCTTCCTTGTTTGGTTATTGTCGCTTCCTTGTTTGGCCGTAGATGGCTATTACCAGCTCACCGCCCTCTACTGTTCCTGGGTAATATTGCTGCTTTCCCCCTTATTTTTTTTGTTTTTCAAGCGAACGTCATTTTAGGGACCATGCGAGTATACTCGTTCGGTTCGTCAGCCGAACTGAAGCATGCCGACACCGGCTTTAGTGCCTACAAAAATACGCCATAAATATTTCTCTCTATTATCACCCAATCAGACTTACTGTGTTCTTCTAGGTGTTCTTCTAGGTGACACGGTACCTCTTCTTGTTCCTCTTTCACACACCAGGACAGCCCTATTTTAAACAGAATAAAAAAACAGATAGGCTATAACAAGAAATAATATCACAAGAACATACAGTTTAGCTACATGGATCCATTAAAACTTACTTGGTTCAGCTAAATAATCCACTACCTCTCCGTCTTCATCCTTCACCACAACGTTGATCCCGAGTACCGCATCAGAGTCCACTGGGTTGATTGATACCATCTCTGCTGTTTCTCGTTCTGTGTTTTTACCATCTATGTTACTAGGCTAGCTAGCTATCTGTCAACGGTGAGTTATGTAGCCGATAAACTCTACGAATTTCACAGTCTCATGTAGAACGAAAACCAACGGCTAAACCTAAATCATATTTTCTACAAACAGGGAGCTACTTGAAAGACTTGTTTTGTTGTTTGCTAAAAACTTTCCTCTCCTCTTTTCTTACCGGACCAAGTTTTACGACACAGCCTAAGCGCATTGCATTGTGGTAGCTGTTGTTTTGAATGTTGGTGCGTACCAACTGAGCAAGTACATTTAAAAAATGGTAAAAACATAAACTAGCTTTTCACTGCTAACTAAACCGTAAACGAATAGGTCTCTACAGTTTCATATAGTGGTCATTATCTCTTTATATCGTGTAATAGTTCCGCCACGCAGGATATAAACTTCTAAAAGTCCCCCCCACTCCCCCTTCCTTTCTGAACAACTACTGTTCGTCCATCCTGTCCACTTCTTTTGGATCGTCGGATTACAGCAGGGTGCACGCCGGCAACTCCGACTCAACTATAAAACCTCGATTAAAAAAACACAGTGAGTCAAACTAACTCATTATTTTACACCTCCAAGTATCTATAGTTGAGTGGAATGTTCTTTTAGTTAGAAAACATTTTAAACGGGGAATATTTAATAGCACGTGGCCGAATAAGTAGCAACTTTCGGCATGCCAGACTTCAGCTGAAGTTACCCTGCAGAGTTTTCCCTGCCACACATCAAACCACAAATCGGAGACGCCAACGCACAGCTGCAATTGACTCCACTAGTTACTTGCAAGGACTTGCTCTTTATCAACTAGTAATGTCCTTTCAAGGGGAAAACAACACGTTTGCATGACAATCAAGTCCAATATGAAATGGAGCAAAGCTCTTTTATCCAGAATTGTTTCGAGTTTTTTTGTCATGTCTGTCATGAGAAACTCATATGTATACGTATATACTGTACTCTATATCATCTACTGCATCTTTATGTAATACATGTATCACTAGCCACTTTAACTATGCCACTTTGTTTACATACTCATCTCATATGTGTATATACTGTACTCGATACCATCTACTGTATCTTGCCTATGCTGCTCTGTACAATCACTCATTCATATATCTTTATGTACATATTCTTTATCCCCTTACACTTGTGCATATAAGACAGTAGTTTTGGAATTGTTAGTTAGATTACTTGTTGGATATTACTGCATTGTCGGAACTAGAAGCACAAGCATTTCGCTACACTCTCATTAAACATCTGCTAACCATGTGTATGTGACAAATAAAATTTGATTTGGATTTGACCAGATGTACCATGATGCTATTGGAAGCCACGACCACTAGACATGTACCATTATGCTATAGGAAGCCACGACCACTAGACATGTACCATGCTGCTATTGGAAGCCACGACCACTAGACATGTACCATGATGCTATAGGAAGCCACGACCACTAGACATGTACCATGATGCTATAGGAAGCCACGACCACTAGACATGTACCATGCTGCTATAGGAAGCCACAACCACTAGACATGTACCATGATGCTATAGGAAGCCACAACCACTAGACATGTACCATGATGCTATAGGAAGCCACGACCACTAGACATGTACCATGCTGCTATAGGAAGCCACGACCACTAGACATGTACCATGCTGCTATAGGAAGCCACGACCACTAGACATGTACCATGCTGCTATAGGAAGCCATGACCACTAGACATGTACCATGCTGCTATAGGAAGCCACGACCACTAGACATGTACCATGCTGCTATAGGAAGCCATGCCCACTAGACATGTACCATGCTGCTATAGGAAGCCATGTTGGTTAGCAGCATCATTTTTGGACAGAAAGTTTCCATGATCACTAGACATGTACCATGATCACTAGACATGTCCACAACTTCCAACAGTTTTTAAAGTCCAACAAAAGTAATACATCCAAATCTAATATTTTTGTAATTGTTCAGCTAATGAAAACGCCTGAGTTAAACAACACTGAAAGCAAATATATTTCTAATGAAAATGTATTTAGCAATCTTTTCTGAATCTTGTTTCTTGTCATTATTACTTGTGTATGAATATTTTATGTACTCATATTTGGATAAGCTAAAATTACTGAAGTATAGGTTTTATTTTTCTAAATATTTGTGCATTAATGATCAGCAGGTTTTGGTAATGAGTGTTCCATAGTTTGCCATTGTAAAACTGTACTGATCTCTTAGATTCTGTAACCCAAATCTACATCAAACTGTCACTTGTTAATCCTAAAATCAAATCAAATTGTTTTTGTGAAATGCCTGTACCCGTACAGAGTCAATGTGGAGGCTATATTCAGGGTGTACCGGTACAGAGTCAATGTGGAGGCTATATACAGGGTATTACGATACAATCTGGAGGCTATATACAGGGGGTACCGGTACAGAGTCAATGTGGAGGCTATATACAGGGGGTACCGGTACAGAGTCAGCGTGGAGGCTATATACAGGGTGTACCGGTACAGAGTCAATGTGGAGGCTTTATACAGGGTGTACCGGTACAGAGTCAGCGTGGAGGCTATATACAGGGGGTATCGGTACAGAGTCAATGTGGAGGCTATATACAGGGGGTACCGGTACAGAGTCAATGTGGAGGCTATATACAGGGTGTACCGGTACAGAGTCAATGTGAAGGCTATATACAGGGTGTACCGGTACAGAGTCAATGTGGAGGCTTTATACAGGGTGTACCGGTACAGAGTCAGCGTGGAGGCTATATACAGGGGGTATCGGTACAGAGTCAATGTGGAGGCTATATACAGGGGGTACCGGTACAGAGTCAATGTGAAGGCTATATACAGGGTGTACCGGTACAGAGTCAATGTGGAGGCTTTATACAGGGTGTACCGGTACAGAGTCAGCGTGGAGGCTATATACAGGGGGTATCGGTACAGAGTCAATGTGGAGGCTATATACAGGGGGTACCGGTACAGAGTCAATGTGGAGGCTATATACAGGGTGTACCGGTACAGAGTCAATGTGAAGGCTATATACAGGGTGTACCGGTACAGAGTCAATGTGGAGGCTTTATACAGGGTGTACCGGTACAGAGTCAGCGTGGAGGCTATATACAGGGGGTATCGGTACAGAGTCAATGTGGAGGCTATATACAGGGGGTACCGGTACAGAGTCAATGTGAAGGCTATATACAGGGTGTACCGGTACAGAGTCAATGTGGAGGCTTTATACAGGGTGTACCGGTACAGAGTCAGCGTGGAGGCTATATACAGGGGGTATCGGTACAGAGTCAATGTGGAGGCTATATACAGGGGTACCGGTACAGAGTCAATGTGAAGGCTATATACAGGGTGTACCGGTACAGAGTCAATGTGGAGGCTTTATACAGGGTGTACCGGTACAGAGTCAGCGTGGAGGCTATATACAGGGGGTATCGGTACAGAGTCAATGTGGAGGCTATATACAGGGGGTACCGGTACAGAGTCAATGTGGAGGCTATATACAGGGTGTACCGGTACAGAGTCAATGTGAAGGCTATATACAGGGTGTACCGGTACAGAGTCAATGTGGAGGCTTTATACAGGGTGTACCGGTACAGAGTCAGCGTGGAGGCTATATACAGGGGGTATCGGTACAGAGTCAATGTGGAGGCTATATACAGGGGGTACCGGTACAGAGTCAATGTGAAGGCTATATACAGGGTGTACCGGTACAGAGTCAATGTGGAGGCTTTATACAGGGTGTACCGGTACAGAGTCAGCGTGGAGGCTATATACAGGGTGTATCGGTACAGAGTCAATGTGGAGGCTATATACAGTGGGTACCGGTACAGAGTCAATGTGGAGGCTATATACAGGGTGTACCGGTACAGAGTCAGCGCGGAGGCTATATACAGGGGGTACCGGTACAGAGTCAACGTGGAGGCTATATACAGGGGGTACAGAGTCAACGTGGAGGCTATATACAGGGGGTACAGAGTCAACGTGGAGGCTATATACAGGGGGTACAGAGTCAACGTGGAGGCTATATACAGGGGGTACAGAGTCAACGTGGAGGCTATATACAGGGGGTACAGAGTCAACGTGGAGGCTATATACAGGGGGTACCGGTACAGAGTCCATGTGGAGGCTATATACAGGGTGTACCGGTACAGAGTCAATGTGGAGGCTTTATACAGGGTGTACCGGTACAGAGTCAGCGTGGAGGCTATATACAGGGGGTATCGGTACAGAGTCAATGTGGAGGCTATATACAGGGGGTACCGGTACAGAGTCAATGTGAAGGCTATATACAGGGTGTACCGGTACAGAGTCAATGTGGAGGCTTTATACAGGGTGTACCGGTACAGAGTCAGCGTGGAGGCTATATACAGGGGGTATCGGTACAGAGTCAATGTGGAGGCTATATACAGGGGGTACCGGTACAGAGTCAATGTGGAGGCTATATACAGGGTGTACCGGTACAGAGTCAATGTGAAGGCTATATACAGGGTGTACCGGTACAGAGTCAATGTGTAGGCTTTATACAGGGTGTACCGGTACAGAGTCAGCGTGGAGGCTATATACAGGGGGTATCGGTACAGAGTCAATGTGGAGGCTATATACAGGGGGTACCGGTACAGAGTCAATGTGAAGGCTATATACAGGGTGTACCGGTACAGAGTCAATGTGGAGGCTTTATACAGGGTGTACCGGTACAGAGTCAGCGTGGAGGCTATATACAGGGGGTATCGGTACAGAGTCAACGTGGAGGCTTTATACAGGGTGTACCGGTACAGAGTCAGCGTGGAGGCTATATACAGGGGGTATCGGTACAGAGTCAATGTGGAGGCTATATACAGGGGGTACCGGTACAGAGTCAATGTGAAGGCTATATACAGGGTGTACCGGTACAGAGTCAATGTGGAGGCTTTATACAGGGTGTACCGGTACAGAGTCAGCGTGGAGGCTATATACAGGGGGTATCGGTACAGAGTCAATGTGGAGGCTATATACAGGGGGTACCGGTACAGAGTCAATGTGAAGGCTATATACAGGGTGTACCGGTACAGAGTCAATGTGGAGGCTTTATACAGGGTGTACCGGTACAGAGTCAGCGTGGAGGCTATATACAGGGGGTATCGGTACAGAGTCAATGTGGAGGCTATATACAGGGGGTACCGGTACAGAGTCAATGTGGAGGCTATATACAGGGTGTACCGGTACAGAGTCAATGTGAAGGCTATATACAGGGTGTACCGGTACAGAGTCAATGTGGAGGCTTTATACAGGGTGTACCGGTACAGAGTCAGCGTGGAGGCTATATACAGGGGGTATCGGTACAGAGTCAATGTGGAGGCTATATACAGGGGGTACCGGTACAGAGTCAATGTGAAGGCTATATACAGGGTGTACCGGTACAGAGTCAATGTGGAGGCTTTATACAGGGTGTACCGGTACAGAGTCAGCGTGGAGGCTATATACAGGGGGTACCGGTACAGAGTCAATGTGGAGGCTATATACAGGGGGTACCGGTACAGAGTCAATGTGGAGGCTATATACAGGGTGTACCGGTACAGAGTCAGCGCGGAGGCTATATACAGGGGGTACCGGTACAGAGTCAACGTGGAGGCTATATACAGGGGGTACAGAGTCAACGTGGAGGCTATATACAGGGGGTACAGAGTCAACGTGGAGGCTATATACAGGGGGTACAGAGTCAACGTGGAGGCTATATACAGGGGGTACAGAGTCAACGTGGCGGCTATATACAGGGGGTACAGAGTCAACGTGGAGGCTATATACAGGGGTACCGGTACAGAGTCCATGTGGAGGCTATATACAGGGTGTACCGGTACAGAGTCAATGTGGAGGCTTTATACAGGGTGTACCGGTACAGAGTCAGCGTGGAGGCTATATACAGGGGTATCGGTACAGAGTCAATGTGGAGGCTATATACAGGGGGTACCGGTACAGAGTCAATGTGAAGGCTATATACAGGGTGTACCGGTACAGAGTCAATGTGGAGGCTTTATACAGGGTGTACCGGTACAGAGTCAGCGTGGAGGCTATATACAGGGGGTATCGGTACAGAGTCAATGTGGAGGCTATATACAGGGGGTACCGGTACAGAGTCAATGTGGAGGCTATATACAGGGTGTACCGGTACAGAGTCAATGTGAAGGCTATATACAGGGTGTACCGGTACAGAGTCAATGTGTAGGCTTTATACAGGGTGTACCGGTACAGAGTCAGCGTGGAGGCTATATACAGGGGGTATCGGTACAGAGTCAATGTGGAGGCTATATACAGGGGTACCGGTACAGAGTCAATGTGAAGGCTATATACAGGGTGTACCGGTACAGAGTCAATGTGGAGGCTTTATACAGGGTGTACCGGTACAGAGTCAGCGTGGAGGCTATATACAGGGGGTACCGGTACAGAGTCAACGTGGAGGCTATATACAGGGGGTACAGAGTCAACGTGGAGGCTATATACAGGGGGTACAGAGTCAACGTGGAGGCTATATACAGGGGGTACCGGTACAGAGTCCATGTGGAGGCTATATACAGGGGGTACAGAGTCAACGTGGAGGCTATATACAGGGGGTACCGGTACAGAGTCCATGTGGAGGCTATATACAGGGGGTACCAGTACATAGTCAATGTGAGGGGGCACCAGTTTCGAGGTATTTGAGATAATTATTTGAGATAAATCACTGATCTTAATGCAATTGACAAACACCCCTTATTTTAGCGTAACTAGAGGTACTGTTATTATGTGTATTTTCAAAATTTGACTTGGTGCCACTGAACACGCCGATTGGCACGTGTTTTTCTGTTGCTCATTAGAAAAACAAGACTTCGGTTTAGGTGTATTTCCTCCAAATCCCCAGATTTGATCAGATCAGAAAGAGACAATCTGTAATTCATTTGAAGGTTTTGCCGAGGAGGTCTTAGTCACGCAATCTGACATCAAACTAATGCGTCTGGTGCAGTATTTCCCACGTAATATATGTGACGTGTTGTCTTGTGTGAACAATGTCAGCGCTGATTGGCAGGTCTGTCTCACTGTCTATTGGACAGAGAGCAATCAACGCAGCTGTTCACCCCATGTTAGTTGGCAAACGGACCTAGTGGTTAGAGCGTTGGACTAGTAACCGAAAGGTTGCCGGTTCAAACCCCCGAGCTGACAGGGTACAAATCTGTCGTTCTGCCCCTGAACAGGCAGTTAACCCCACTGGGGCCGTCATTGAAAATAAGAATTTGTTCTTAACAGACTTGCCTCGTTAAATAAAGGTAAAATAAAAAAAGAAATAGTAGAAAGTAATAGTAAAAACACTTCCATTTACCTGTTGTGACGCACAGATGTTCCAAACTTTGTTTTAGGCCAGACTGACAATATGACAAATTATCATATTTACACTTCGTAGTCAATTTTGACACAATAATAAATGTTTCTGGCTCATTGCAACAGACTGTTTTGAAAGGGATTTGTTGCTTTTTAAAGGCAGTCACTCTTTAGGCATGAAGTGACTTAAAAAATGAAAACATAATTCTCCAAACTCATTAATATTAGGATGTGGATACGGGTATCTAAGGTATTTTATGTGTTTCCAAGTTGAATGGGATCCCAAATGGCATAACATGATCTGCCTATAAAGAATCTGAGGTATTCAGGTATTCACCCCTTGGATTTTATACATTTTATTGTTAAAGTGGAATTAAAATTAATGAAAATAAATATACCTTGATGTGATAAGTTATTCACCAACGAGTCAATACCTGTTGGAAAGGCTTTGGCAGTGACTACAGCTGTGAGTCTTCTTGGGTGTGTCTCGAAGAGCTTTCCACACCTGGACAATATTTGCCCATTATTGTTGAAAAGAATCTTCCATCTCTGTCAAGGTGTTGAGGATCATGGCAAACAGCAATTTTCAACTTTTGCCATAGATTTTCAAGCAGATTTAAGTGAAAACGGTAACATGGTCAGTCTGGAGTATTCACGGTCTTCATGCTGTTGTATGTTATTGTCCTGCTGAAAGGTGAACTAATCTCCCAGTGTCTGGTGTAAAGCAGACAAACAGGTTTTCCTCTAGGATTTTTCCCTGCGTTCCATTCAGTTTATTTTTATCCGGGAAAAACTATATCAAGAATAGCCATGATGCAGCCACCACTATGCTTCAAATCCAGTATGTATTGGATTTGCCCAAACATAACATTTTGTATTCAGCTCATGCTGCCCCTTCAACACGCAGCAGTCCAGCCTTTCGAAATCCGTTGATGATAGTGGATTTTTTGGACAATGCTCCACGCTGTCAGGACCCACTGGCAGACTTGACCATAAGTTGCTCTTCGCCTGCGGCCCGTTTTAGTGAAGGATTTCTCCCCACTTGTCATCCAAGCCTCCCACTGAACAATGAGCGCCACCTTAAATGCACGATTTACACTGATGACGAGTGGCTGCAAATACTTTGGGCCATCTGCTTTTCTTCCCTCTGAAAGCTTTTGTTGTCTTTCTGCACTGTCAGTTCCTCACGCTGCTGTTTCCAACGTCTTATCATCGACTCATTAAGGCCAAGCTCCCATGCAGCAGCTCTATTTCCTTTTCCAACAGCCAGATCGATCGTCTTCAACTTGAAAGCTGCATCATATGCATTTCTCCGTGTATTTGCCATGATGAGGGTGACAAAATGACTTCCGTAATCAGAATGATGGGAAGTTTGAGCTCGATTTACGTCACATTATGTGACGGTGCTCAGTTTTTTGGCGGCATGAATCTTGTGAAAGCGGGAAAAATCCATAAATTAGCCGTGTCATTGTATAAACCGCGAGGTTCAAAGCGTGGGAATAAAGTAGCGGCTTATAGTTCGGAAATTATGGTAAAAATATATGATGAAGCCGGATGTGGAGGTCATGGACTGCCGTGGTGACACGTGATCTGCGGTTGATTGGCCGGTTGGATGTACTGCCAAATTCTCTAAAATGACATTGGAGGCAGTTTATGGTAGAGAATTTAACGTTAAATTATCTGGCAACAGCTCTGGTGGACATTCATGCAGTAAACAAGCCAATTGCGCGCTCACTCAACTTGAGACAAACTGCACATTTTTAAGTGGCCTTTTATTGTCCCCAGCACAAGTTGTACCTGTGTAATGATCATGCTGTTTAATCAGATTCTTGATATGCCACACCTGTCAGGTGGATGGATTATCTTGGTGAAGGAGAAATGCTCACTAACAGGGACGTAAACAAATTTGTGCACAAAATGTGACAGAATAAGGTTTGGAACATTTCTGGGATCTTTTATTTCAACTCATGAAACATAGGACCAACACTTAACATGTTGGGTTTATAATTTTGTTCTGTGTAGTATTTTAGTATATGTTGACATCAGCAAACCGCTCGCCCACACAACACCATACACGCCCGGTACAGTTGAGAGCTTCTCCAGCGTTCATATGAACGTTCCTGTTGCGCCTGGTACCTGCTACTATACCCCGTTCAATGGCACTGAAATATTTACATTTACATTTGTCATTTAGCAGACGCTCTTATCCAGAGCGACTTACAAATTGGTGAATTCACCTTCTGACATCCAGTGGGACAGCCACTTTACAATAGTGAAGTCTTGCCCGTTCACCCTCTGAATGGCAATCTGTGTCTCAAGACATAATCCTTCTTTAACCTGTCATCCTCCGTCTCTACACTGACTGAAGTGGATTTAACAGGTGACATCAATAAGGGATCATAGCTTTCACCTGGATTCACCTGGTCAGTCTGTCATGGAAAGAACAGGTGTTCATAATCAAATCCATTTCAAATCCAATTTTATTTGTCACATATGCCAAATACATCAGGTGTAGACAAAAGCCACACTCGCGCTGACATATCGGTCATAGACTGCTGCTGGAAAATCTTGTGTTAAACCACCTGCTATATTGCGGATAAAGTGTTCGGTTAGACAGTTAACTAAGAGGGTGTTTTAATGGAAGCCTCTCCAACATAATCCAGGTAGAATCAGGAATTCCCCAGGGCAGCTGTCTAGGCCCATTACTTTCATCAATCTTTACTAATGACATGCCACCGGCTTTGAGTAAAGCCAGTGTGTCTATGTGTGTGGATGACTCAACACTATACACGTCAACTACGACAGCGACTGA
Organism: Oncorhynchus masou masou; assembly: GCF_036934945.1. Classification (NCBI taxonomy): domain Eukaryota; kingdom Metazoa; phylum Chordata; class Actinopteri; order Salmoniformes; family Salmonidae; genus Oncorhynchus; species Oncorhynchus masou. Next base: position 784,543 of record NC_088214.1, read on the forward strand.
AATGACTGCAACACTCAACAAAGACCAGTTAGTTTCAGAGTGGGTGGGAAGGAATAACTTGCTCCTAAATATTTATAAAATTAAAGGCATTGTATTTGAGGCAAATCATTCACTAAACCCTAAACCTCAACTAACCTCTAATGTGGAAATTGAGCAAGATGAGTTGACTAAACTGCTTGGAGTAACCCTGGATTGTAAACCGTCATGGTCAAAACATATTGATACAACAGTAGCTAGCTGGGGAGAAGTCTGTCCATAATAAAGTGCTGCTCTACATTCTTAACAGCACTATCAACAAGGCAGGTCCTACAGGCCCTAGTTTCTACCTTCCTAACAGCACTATCAACAAGGCAGGTCCTACAGGCCCTAGTTTCTACCTTCTTAACAGCACTATCAACAAGGCAGGTCCTACATGCCCTAGTTTCTTAACAACACTATCAACAAGGCAGGTCTAAGTTTCTACCTTCTAGTCAGCACTGTCAACAAGGCAGGTCCTACAGGCCCTAGTTTAGTCACACCTGGACTACTGTTCAGTCCTGTGGTCAGGTGCCACAAAGAGGGACTAAGGAAAGTTGCAACAGGGCAGCATGGCTGGCCCTTGGATTACACAGAGAGCTAACATTAATAATATGCATATCAATCTCTCCTGGCTCAAAGTGGAGAAGAGATTGACTTCATCACTACTTGTGTTTATGAGCGGTATTGACATGTTGAATGCACCGAGCTGTCTGTCTTAACTACTGGCGCACAGCTCGGACACCCATGCATACCCCACAAGACATGCCACCAGAGGTCTCTTCACAGTCCCCAAGTCCAGATCAGACTATGGAAGGCGCACAGTACTAAGTAGAGCCATGACTACATGGAACTCTAGTCCACATCAAGTAACTTGTGCAAAATAAGTAAAATTAGATGTATGTATTTTGTGTTGTAGGTATGTGGTAGTAGAGTAGGGGCCTGAGGGCACACACTTAAAATGTTGCGAAATCTGTTGTGAATGTATTGTACTGTTTAAAAAAATGTATAACTTAGTTTTGCTGGACCCCAGGAAGAGTAGCTGCTGCCTTGACGAGAACTAATGGGGATCCATAATAAACCCCAAGAAGAGTAGCTGCTGCCTTGTCAGGAACTAATGGGGATCCATAATAAACCCCAGGAAGAGTAGCTGCTGCCTTGGCAGGAACTAATGGGGATCCATAATAAACCCCAGTAAGAGTAGCTGCTGCCTTGACAGGAACTAATGGGGATCCATAATAAATACATATAAACATCCCTTTTTCAGAACCCTGTCTTTCAAAGAATTTGTAAAAATCCAAAAAACTTCCCAGATCTTCATTGTAAAGGGTTTAAACACTGTTCCCCATGCTTGTTCAATGAACCATAAACAATTAATGAACATGCACCCGTGGAACGGTCGTTAAGACACTAACAGCTTACAGACAGTAGGCAATTAAGGTCACATTTATGAAAACATAGGACACTAAAGAGGCCTTTCTACTGACTCTGAAAAACACCAAAAGAAAGATGCCCAGGGTCCCTGCTCATCTGTGTGAACGTGCCTTAGGCATGTTGCAAGGAGGCATGAGCACTGCAGATGTGGCCAGGGCAATAAATTGCAATGTGCGTACTGTGAGATGCCTAAGACAGCGCTACAGGGAGACAGGACGGTCATCCTGGTCATCCTCACAGTGGCAGACCACGTGTAACAACACCTGCACAGGATCGGTACATCCGAACATCACACCTGCGGGACAGGTACAGGATGGCAACAACTGCCCAAGTTACACCAGGAACGCGCAGTCCCTCCATCAGTGTTCAGACTGTCCGCTATAGGCTGAGAGAGGCTGGACTGAGGGCTTGTAGGCCTGTTGTAAGGCAGATCCTCAATGGACATCACCGGCAACGTCGCCTATTGGCACAAATCCACCGTCGTTGGCCAGACAGGACTGGCAAAAAGTGCTCTTCACTGAGGAGTAGCGGTTTTGTCTGACCAGGGGTAATAGTCGAATTTGCGTTTATCGTCGAAGTAATGAGTGTTACACCGAGGCCTGTACTCTGGAGTAGAGGTCGACCGATTTAATTAGGGCCGATTTCAAGTTTTCATAATAATCGTGACTAACTTCCTCTCTGTTCGTCTCACTTTCTCTCTCTCCTTCTCCATCAGTATCATCATGTCTGGTCTACAGTGCCTTGGTGAAGAGAACATCTGGTTTGAGAAGCCCCGCTACGACGAGGCTGAGAGACGCTTCTACGAGGGAGCCAACGGCCCCTCCACACACTCACACCACCAGGTACTGACGTAACGGCACACTCACACCACCAGGTACTGACGTAACGGCACACACTCACACCACCAGGTACTGACGTAACGGCACACTCACACCACCAGGTACTGACGTAACGGCACACACACACCACCAGGTACTGACGTAACGGCACACACTCACACCACCAGGTACTGACGTAACGCACACACACACACACACTCACACCACCAGGTACTGACGTAACGGCACACACACCACCAGGTACTGACGTAACGGCACACACTCACACCACCAGGTACTGACGTAACGGCACACACACACACACACACACACCACCAGGTACTGACGTAACGACACACACTCACACCACCAGGTACTGACGTAACGGCACACACACACCACCAGGTACTGACGTAACGGCACACACACACACCACCAGGTACTGACGTAACGACACACACACACCACCAGGTACTGACGTAACGGCACACACACACCACCAGGTACTGACGTAACGACACACACACCACCAGGTACTGACGTAACGCACACACTCACACCACCAGGTACGACACACACACACACCACCAGGTACTGACGTACACACACACACACACACCACCAGGTACTGACGTAACGGCACACACACACACTCACACCACCAGGTACTGACGTAACGGCACACACACACCACTCACACCACCAGGTACTGACGTAACGACACACACACACACCACCAGGTACTGACGTAACGCACACACACACACACACACCACCAGGTACTGACGTAACGGCACACACACACACACTCACACCACCAGGTACTGACAGGTACTAACGGCACACACACACACTCACACCACCAGGTACTGACGCACACACTCACACCACCAGGTACACACACACACCACACCAGGTACTGACGTAACGGCACACACTCACACCACCAGGTACTGACGCACACACTCACACCACCAGGACACACACACACCACCAGGTACTGACGTAACGGCACACACTCACACCACCAGGTACTGACGTAACGGCACACACACCACCAGGTACACTCACACCACCAGGTACTGACGTAACGGCACACACACCACCAGGTACACACACACACACTCACACCACCAGGTACTGACGTAACGGCACACACACACACTCACACCACCAGGTACTGACGTAACGGCACACACACACCACCAGGTACTGACGTAACGGCACACACACACCACCAGGTACTGACGTAACGACACACACACACCACCAGGTACTGACGTAACGGCACACACACACACCACCAGGTACTGACGTAACGGCACACACACACACACTCACACCACCAGGTACTGACGTAACGGCACACACACACCACACTCACACCACCAGGTACTGACGTAACGGCACACACACACACACTCACACCACCAGGTACTGACGTAACGGCACACACACACACCACCAGGTACTGACGTAACGGCACACACACACACCACCAGGTACTGACGTAACGGCACACACACACACACTCACACCACCAGGTACTGACGTAACGGCACACACACACACACTCACACCACCAGGTACTGACGTAACGGCACACACACACACACTCACACCACCAGGTACTGACGTAACGGCACACACACACACTCACACCACCAGGTACTGACGTAACGGCACACACACACACCACCAGGTACTGACGTAACGGCACACACACACCACCAGGTACTGACGTAACGGCACACACACACCACCAGGTACTGACGTAACGGCACACACACACACCACCAGGTACTGACGTAACGCACACACACACACACCACACTCACACCACACACACACACTCACACCACCAGGTACTGACGTAACGACACACACACACACACACTCACACCACCAGGTACTGACGTAACGGCACACACACACACTCACACCACCAGGTACTGACGTAACGGCACACACACACCACCAGGTACTGACGTAACGGCACACACACACCACCAGGTACTGACGTAACGACACACACACACCACCAGGTACTGACGTAACGACACACACACACACACTCACACCACCAGGTACTGACGTAACGGCACACACACACACTCACACCACCAGGTACTGACGTAACGACACACACACACACACACTCTCTCCCTCTCCCCAGGTACCTGCTTTACTAAAGAACGTGGTGTGATGAGGTGCCATGAGGTTCTGATAGAGTATCAGTTGAGACGCCACTAAGTTGGGACCCTTTCAGACAGTTCTCTGTGTTCGTGTGTGTTAAGCCACACAAACCTTTTATTAGCTGGGCTGAAAACATATGTCAGTCAGTTCTAGCCTCTGTCCTGTCCTCCATGTTTCAACTGGTGCTCCTGGGAATGTTCAGTTAGGATGAAACTCTTAGTAACTCGCGGCTGGCTGTTGTAACGTTCTGGAACTCTTAGTAACTCGCGGCTGTTGTAACGTTCTGGAACTCTTAGTAACTCGCGGCGGTTCTGGAACTCTTTAACTCGCGGCTGTTGTAACGTTCTGGAACTCTTAGTAACTCGCGGCTGTTGTAACGTTCTGGAACTCTTAGTAACACGCGGCTGTTGTAACGTTCTGGAACTCTTAGTAACTCGCGGCTGTTGTAACGTTCTGGAACTCTTAGTAACTCGCGGCTGTTGTAACGTTCTGGAACTCTTAGTAACTCGCGGCTGTTGTAACGTTCTGGAACTCTTAGTAACTCGCGGCTGTTGTAACGTTCTGGAACTCTTAGTAACTCGCGGCTGTTGTAACGTTCTGGAACTCTTAGTAACTCGCGGCTGTTGTAACGTTCTGGAACTCTTAGTAACTCGCGGCTGTTGTAACGTTCTGGAACTCTTAGTAACTCGCGGCTGTTGTAACGTTCTGGAACTCTTAGTAACTGTTGTAACGTTCTGGAACTCTAGTTGTAACGTTCTGGAACTCTTAGTAACTCGCGGCTGTTGTAACGTTCTGGAACTCTTAGTAACTCGCGGCTGTTGTAACGTTCTGGAACTCTTAGTAACTCGCGGCTGTTGTAACGTTCTGGAACTCTTAGTAACTCGCGGCTGTTGTAACGTTCTGGAACTCTTAGTAACTCGCGGCTGTTGTAACGTTCTGGAACTCTTAGTAACTCGCGGCTGTTGTAACGTTCTGGAACTCTTAGTAACTCGCGGCTGTTGTAACGTTCTGGAACTCTTAGTAACTGTTGTAACGCGGCTGTTGTAACGTTCTGGAACTCTTAGTAACTCGCGGCTGTTGTAACGTTCTGGAACTCTTAGTAACACGCGGCTGTTGTAACGTTCTGGAACTCTTAGTAACTCGCGGCTGTTGTAACGTTCTGGAACTCTTAGTAACTCGCGGCTGTTGTAACGTTCTGGAACTCTTAGTAACACTGGCGGCTGTTGTAACGTTCTGGAACTCTTAGTAACTCGCGGCTGTTGTAACGTTCTGGAACTCTTAGTAACTCGCGGCTGTTGTAACGTTCTGGAACTCTTAGTAACTCGCGGCTGTTGTAACGTTCTGGAACTCTTAGTAACTCGCGGCTGTTGTAACGTTCTGGAACTCTTAGTAACTCGCGGCTGTTGTAACGTTCTGGAACTCTTAGTAACTCGCGGCTGTTGTAACGTTCTGGAACTCTTAGTAACTCGCGGCTGTTGTAACGTTCTGGAACTCTTAGTAACACGCGGCTGTTGTAACGTTCTGGAACTCTTAGTAACGCGGCTGTTGTAACGCGGCTGAACTCTTTAACACGCGGCGGCTGTTGTAACGTTCTGGAACTCTTAGTAACTCGCGGCTGTTGTAACGTTCTGGAACTCTTAGTAACTCGCGGCTGAACTCTTGTAACGTTCTGGAACTCTTAGTAACTCGCGGCTGTTGTAACGTTCTGGAACTCTTAGTAACGGCTGTTGCGGCTGTTGTAACGTTCTGGAACTCTTAGTAACTCGCGGCTGTTGTAACGTTCTGGAACTCTTAGTAACTCGCGGCTGTTGTAACGTTCTGGAACTCTTTAGTGTAACGTTCTGGAACTCGCGGCTGTTGTAACGTTCTGGAACTCTTAGTAACTCGCGGCTGTTGTAACGTTCTGGAACTCTTAGTAACTCGCGGCTGTTGTAACGTTCTGGAACTCTTAGTAACTCGCGGCTGTTGTAACGTTCTGGAACTCTTAGTAACTCGCGGCTGTTGTAACGTTCTGGAACTCTTAGTAACACGCGGCTGTTGTAACGTTCTGGAACTCTTAGTAACTCGCGGCTGTTGTAACGTTCTGGAACTCTTAGTAACACGCGGCTGTTGTAACGTTCTGGAACTCTTAGTAACGCGGCTGTTGTAACGTTCTGGAACTCTTAGTAACACGCGGCTGTTGTAACGTTCTGGAACTCTTAGTAACACGCGGCTGTTGTAACGTTCTGGAACTCTTAGTAACTCGCGGCTGGCTGTTGTAACGTTCTGGAACTCTTAGTAACACGCGGCTGTTGTAACGTTCTGGAACTCTTAGTAACTCGCGGCTGTTGTAACGTTCTGGAACTCTTAGTAACTCGCGGCTGTTGTAACGTTCTGGAACTCTTAGTAACACGCGGCTGTTGTAACGTTCTGGAACTCTTAGTAACACGCGGCTGGCTGTTGTAACGTTCTGGAACTCTTAGTAACTCGCTGTTGGCTGTTGTAACGTTCTGGAACTCTTAGTAACACGCGGCTGTTGTAACGTTCTGGAACTCTTAGTAACTCGCGGCTGTTGTAACGTTCTGGAACTCTTAGTAACACGCGGCTGTTGTAACGTTCTGGAACTCTTAGTAACACGCGGCTGTTGTAACGTTCTGGAACTCTTAGTAACACGGCTGTTGCGTTCTGGGCTGTTGTAACGTTCTGGAACTCTTAGTAACACGCGGCTGTTGTAACGTTCTGGAACTCTTAGTAACTCGCGGCTGTTGTAACGTTCTGGAACTCTTAGTAACACGCGGCTGTTGTAACGTTCTGGAACTCTTAGTAACTCGCGGCTGTTGTAACGTTCTGGAACTCTTAGTAACGTTCTGGAACTCGCGGCTGTTGTAACGTTCTGGAACTCTTAGTAACTCGCGGCTGTTGTAACGTTCTGGAACTCTTAGTAACACGCGGCTGTTGTAACGTTCTGGAACTCTTAGTAACTCGCGGCTGTTGTAACGTTCTGGAACTCTTAGTAACTCGCGGCTGTTGTAACGTTCTGGAACTCTTAGTAACTCGCGGCTGTTGTAACGTTCTGGAACTCTTAGTAACTCGCGGCTGTTGTAACGTTCTGGAACTCTTAGTAACTCGCGGCTGTTGTAACGTTCTGGAACTCTTAGTAACTCGCGGCTGTTGTAACGTTCTGGAACTCTTAGTAACACGCGGCTGTTGTAACGTTCTGGAACTCTTAGTAACACGCGGCTGTTGTAACGTTCTGGAACTCTTAGTAACTCTGTTTAACGTTCTGGAACTCTTAGTAAACGCGGCTGTTGTAACGTTCTGGAACTCTTAGTAACACGCGGCTGTTGTAACGTTCTGGAACTCTTAGTAACGGCTGGAACTCTTAGTGCGCTGGCTGTTGTGTTCTGGCTTAGTAACACGCGGCTGTTGTAACGTTCTGGAACTCTTAGTAACACGCGGCTGTTGTAACGTTCTGGAACTCTTAGTAAGCGGCTGTTGTAACGTTCTGGAACTCTTGTAACAGCGGCTGTAACGTTCTGGAACTCTTAGTAACTCGCTGGCTGTTGTAACGTTCTGGAACTCTTAGTAACTCGCTGGCTGTTGTAACGTTCTGGAACTCTTAGTAACTCGCGGCTGTTGTAACGTTCTGGAACTCTTAGTAACTCGCGGCTGTTGTAACGTTCTGGAACTCTTAGTAACACGCGGCTGTTGTAACGTTCTGGAACTCTTAGTAACATGCGGCTGGCTGTTGCCGCGTTCTGGAACTCTTAGTAACTCGCGGCTGTTGTAACGTTCTGGAACTCTTAGTAACACGCGGCTGTTGTAACGTTCTGGAACTCTTAGTAACGCTGTTGCGGCTAGTTGTAACGTTCTGGAACTCTTAGTAACTCGCGGCTGTTGTAACGTTCTGGAACTCTTAGTAACACGCGGCTGTTGTAACGTTCTGGAACTCTTAGTAACACGCGGCTGTTGTAACGTTCTGGAACTCTTTAGTAACTCGCGGCTGTTGTAACGTTCTGGAACTCTTAGTAACTCGCGGCTGTTGTAACGTTCTGGAACTCTTAGTAACACGCGGCTGTTGTAACGTTCTGGAACTCTTAGTAACTCGCGGCTGTTGTAACGTTCTGGAACTCTTAGGCTGTTGTAACGTTCTGGAACTCTTAGTAAACGGCTGTTGTAACGTTCTGGAACTCTTAGTAACTCTAGCGGCTGTTGTAACGTTCTGGAACTCTTAGTAACTCGCGCGGCTGTTGTAACGTTCTGGAACTCTTAGTAACTGTCGCGGCTGTTGTAACGTTCTGGAACTCTTAGTAACACGGCGGCTGTTGTAACGTTCTGGAACTCTTAGTAACTCGCGGCTGTTGTAACGTTCTGGAACTCTTAGTAACACGCGGCTGTTGTAACGTTCTGGAACTCTTAGTAACTCGCGGCTGTTGTAACGTTCTGGAACTCTTAGTAACTCGCGGCTGTTGTAACGTTCTGGAACTCTTAGTAACTCGCGGCTGTTGTAACGTTCTGGAACTCTTAGTAACACGCGGCTGTTGTAACGTTCTGGAACTCTTAGTAACACGGCGGCTGTTGTAACGTTCTGGAACTCTTAGTAACACGCGGCTGTTGTAACGTTCTGGAACTCTTAGTAACTCGCGGCTGTTGTAACGTTCTGGAACTCTTAGTAAACGCGGCTGTTGTAACGTTCTGGAACTCTTAGTAAACGGCTGTTGTAACGTTCTGGAACTCTTAGTAACTAGCGCTGGCTGTTGTAACGTTCTGGAACTCTGTTTAGTAACTCGCGGCTGTTGTAGCGTTCTGGAACTCTTAGTAACTCGCGGCTGTTGTAACGTTCTGGAACTCTTAGTAACATGCGGCGGCTGTTGTAACGTTCTGGAACTCTTAGTAACTCGCGGCTGTTGTAACGTTCTGGAACTAACACGCGGCTGTTGTAGTTCTGGAACTCTTAGTAACGCGGCTGTTGTAACGTTCTGGAACTCTTAGTAACACGCGGCTGTTGTAACGTTCTGGAACTCTTAGTAACTCGCGGCTGTTGTAACGTTCTGGAACTCTTAGTAACTCGCGGCTGTTGTAACGTTCTGGAACTCTTAGTAACAGCGGCTGTTGTAACGTTCTGGAACTCTTAGTAACACGCGGCTGTTGTAACGTTCTGGAACTCTTAGTAACTCGCGGCTGTTGTAACGTTCTGGAACTCTTAGTAACTCGCGGCTGTTGTAACGTTCTGGAACTCTTAGTAACACGCGGCTGTTGTAACGTTCTGGAACTCTTAGTAACACGCGGCTGTTGTAACGTTCTGGAACTCTTAGTAACGCGGCTGTTGTAACGTTCTGGAACTCTTAGTAACAGCGCGGCTGTTGTTCTGGAACTCTTAGTAACACGCGGCTGTTGTAACGTTCTGGAACTCTTAGTAACACGCGGCTGTTGGCTGTTGTAACGTTCTGGAACTCTTAGTAACTCGCGGCTGTTGTAACGTTCTGGAACTCTTAGTAACTCGCGGCTGTTGTAACGTTCTGGAACTCTTAGTAACTCGCGGCTGTTGTAACGTTCTGGAACTCTTAGTAACTCGGCGGCTGTTGTAACGTTCTGGAACTCTTAGTAACACGCGGCTGTTGTAACGTTCTGGAACTCTTAGTAACTCGGCGGCTGTTGTAACGTTCTGGAACTCTTAGTAACGCGGCTGTTGTAACGTTCTGGAACTCTTAGTAACACGCGGCTGTTGTAACGTTCTGGAACTCTTAGTAACTGGCTGGCTGTTGTAACGTTCTGGAACTCTTAGTAACACGCGGCTGTTGTAACGTTCTTCTTGTAACTCTGTTGTAACGTTCTGGAACTCTTAGTAACGCGGCTGTTGTAACGTTCTGGAACTCTTAGTAAACGTTCTGGAACTCTTAGTAACACGCGGCTGTTGTAACGTTCTGGAACTCTTAGTAACACGCGGCTGTTGTAACGTTCTGGAACTCTTAGTAACTCGCGGCTGTTGTAACGTTCTGGAACTCTTAGTAACACGCGGCTGTTGTAACGTTCTGGAACTCTTAGTAACACGGCGGCTGTTGTAACGTTCTGGAACTCTTAGTAACACGCGGCTGTTGTAACGTTCTGGAACTCTTAGTAACTCGCGGCTGTTGTAACGTTCTGGAACTCTTAGTAACTCGCGGCTGTTGTAACGTTCTGGAACTCTTAGTAACTCGCGGCTGTTGTAACGTTCTGGAACTCTTAGTAACTCGCGGCTGTTGTAACGTTCTGGAACTCTTAGTAACATAACGCTGGCTGTTGTAACGTTCTGGAACTCTTAGTAACACGCGGCTGTTGTAACGTTCTGGAACTCTTAGTAACACGCGGCTGTTGTAACGTTCTGGAACTCTTAGTAACTCGCGGCTGTTGTAACGTTCTGGAACTCTTAGTAACTCGCGGCTGTTGTAACGTTCTGGAACTCTTAGTAACACGCGGCTTAACGTTCTGGAACTCTTAGTAAACGCGGCTGTTGTAACGTTCTGGAACTCTTAGTAACGCGGCTGTTGTAACGTTCTGGAACTCTTAGTAACGGCTGTTGTAACGTTCTGGAACTCTTAGTAACACGCGGCTGTTGTAACGTTCTGGAACTCTTAGTAACACGCGGCTGTTGTAACGTTCTGGAACTCTTAGTAACACGCGGCTGTTGTAACGTTCTGGAACTCTTAGTAACACGCGGCTGTTGTAACGTTCTGGAACTCTTAGTAACTCGCGGCTGTTGTAACGTTCTGGAACTCTTAGTAACTCGCGGCTGTTGTAACGTTCTGGAACTCTTAGTAACACGCGGCTGTTGTAACGTTCTGGAACTCTTAGTAACTGCGGCTGTTGTAACGTTCTGGAACTCTTAGTAACACGCGGCTGTTGTAACGTTCTGGAACTCTTAGTAACTCGCGGCTGTTGTAACGTTCTGGAACTCTTAGTAACACGCGGCTGTTGTAACGTTCTGGAACTCTTAGTAACACGCGGCTGTTGTAACGTTCTGGAACTCTTAGTAACACGCGGCTGGCTGTTGTAACGTTCTGGAACTCTTAGTAACGCGGCTGTTGTAACGTTCTGGAACTCTTTAACACGCGGCTGTTGTAACGTTCTGGAACGCGGCTGTTGTAACGTTCTGGAACTCTTAGTAACTCGCGGCTGTTGTAACGTTCTGGAACTCTTAGTAACTCGCGGCTGTTGTAACGTTCTGGAACTCTTAGTAACTCGCGGCTGTTGTAACGTTCTGGAACTCTTAGTAACACGCGGCTGTTGTAACGTTCTGGAACTCTTAGTAACTCGCGGCTGTTGTAACGTTCTGGAACTCTTAGTAACACGCGGCTGTTGTAACGTTCTGGAACTCTTAGTAACACGCGGCTGTTGTAACGTTCTGGAACTCTTAGTAAACGCTGGCTAACGGCTGGCTGTTGTAACGTTCTGGAACTCTTAGTAACACGCGGCTGTTGTAACGTTCTGGAACTCTTAGTAACTCGCGGCTGTTGTAACGTTCTGGAACTCTTAGTAACACGCGGCTGTTGTAACGTTCTGGAACTCTTAGTAACACGCGGCTGTTGTAACGTTCTGGAACTCTCTGTTTAACGTTCTGGAACTCTTAGTAACGCGGCTGTTGTAACGTTCTGGAACTCTTAGTAACTGCGGCTGGCTGTTGTAACGTTCTGGAACTCTTAGTAACACGCGGCTGTTGTAACGTTCTGGAACTCTTAGTAACATGCGGCGGCTGTTGTAACGTTCTGGAACTCTTAGTAACTCGCGGCTGTTGTAACGTTCTGGAACTCTTAGTAACACGCGGCTGTTGTAACGTTCTGGAACTCTTAGTAACTCGCGGCTGTTGTAACGTTCTGGAACTCTTAGTAACTCGCGGCTGTTGTAACGTTCTGGAACTCTTAGTAACACGCGGCTGTTGTAACGTTCTGGAACTCTTAGTAACATGCGGCTGGCTGTTGTAACGTTCTGGAACTCTTAGTAACACGCGGCTGTTGTAACGTTCTGGAACTCTTAGTAACTCGCGGCTGTTGTAGCGTTCTGGAACTCTTAGTAACAGCGGCTGTTGTAACGTTCTGGAACTCTTAGTAACACGCGGCTGGCTGTTGTAACGTTCTGGAACTCTTAGTAACAGCGGCTGCTGTTGCGTTCTGGAACTCTTAGTAACGTTCTGGAACTCTTAGTAACACGCGGCTGTTGTAACGTTCTGGAACTCTTAGTAACACGCGGCTGTTGTAACGTTCTGGAACTCTTAGTAACTCGGCTGGCTGTTGTAACGTTCTGGAACTCTTAGTAACACGCGGCTGTTGTAACGTTCTGGAACTCTTAGTAACTGCGGCTGGCTGTTGTAACGTTCTGGAACTCTTAGTAACTCGCGGCTGTTGTAACGTTCTGGAACTCTTAGTAACTAACGTTCGCGGCTGTTGTAACGTTCTGGAACTCTTAGTAACACGCGCTGGCTGTTGTAACGTTCTGGAACTCTTAGTAACACGCGGCTGTTGTAACGTTCTGGAACTCTTAGTAACACGCGGCTGTTGTAACGTTCTGGAACTCTTAGTAACTCGCGGCTGTTGTAACGTTCTGGAACTCTTAGTAACTTTCAGCGGCTGTTGTAGCGTTCTGGAACTCTAGTAACACGCGCTGTTGTAACGTAACTCTTAGTAACTCGCGGCTGTTGTAACGCGTTCTGGAACTCTTAGTAAACGGCGGCTGTTGTAACGTTCTGGAACTCTTAGTAACACGCGGCTGTTGTAACGTTCTGGAACTCTTAGTAACAGCGGCTGTTGTAACGTTCTGGAACTCTTAGTAACACGGCGGCTGTTGTAAGCGTTCTGGAACTCTTAGTAACTCGCGGCTGTTGTAACGTTCTGGAACTCTTAGTAACTCGCGGCTGTTGTAACGTTCTGGAACTCTTAGTAACAGCGGCTGTTGTAGCGTTCTGGAACTCTTAGTAACACGCGGCTCGCGTTCTGGAACTCTTGTTGTAACGTTCTGGAACTCTTAGTAACACGCGGCTGTTGTAACGTTCTGGAACTCTTAGTAACACGCGGCTGTTGTAGCGTTCTGGAACTCTTAGTAACTCGCGGCGTTTCGTTCTGGAACTCTTAGTAACTCGCGGCTGTTGTAGCGTTCTGGAACTCTTAGTAAAGCGGCTGTTGTAGCGTTCTGGAACTCTTAGTAACGCGGCTGTTGTAGCGTTCTGGAACTCTTGTAACGTTCTGGAACTCTTAGTAACTGCGGCTGTTGTAACGTTCTGGAACTCTTAGTAACACGGCGGCTGTTGTAACGTTCTGGAACTCTTAGTAACTCGCGGCTGTTGTAACGTTCTGGAACTCTTAGTAACTCGCGGCTGTTGTAACGTTCTGGAACTCTTAGTAACACGCGGCTGTTGTAGCGTTCTGGAACTCTTAGTAACTTCAAGCGTGGCTGTTGTAACGTTCTGGAACTCTTAGTAACAGCGGCGGCTGTTGTAACGTTCTGGAACTCTTAGTAACACGCGGCTGTTGTAACGTTCTGGAACTCTTAGTAACTGTTGTAACGTTCTGGAACTCTTAGGCTGTTGTAGCGTTCTGGAACTCTTAGTAACTCGCGGCTGTTGTAACGTTCTGGAACTCTTAGTAACTCGCGGCTGTTGTAACGTTCTGGAACTCTTAGTAAACGTTCTGGAACTGTTGTAACGCGGCTGTTGTAACGTTCTGGAACTCTTAGTAACACGCGGCTGTTGTAACGTTCTGGAACTCTTAGTAACTCGGCGGCTGTTGTAACGTTCTGGAACTCTTAGTAACTCGCGGCTGTTGTAACGTTCTGGAACTCTTAGTAACTGCGGCTGTTGTAGCGTTCTGGAACTCTTAGTAACGCGGCTGTTGTAACGTTCTGGAACTCTTAGTAACACGCGGCTGTTGTAACGTTCTGGAACTCTTAGTAACTCGCGGCTGTTGTAACTCTTAGCGCGGCTGTTGTAACGTTCTGGAACTCTTAGTAACTCGGCGGCTGTTGTAACGTTCTGGAACTCTTAGTAACTCGCGGCTGTTGTAACGTTCTGGAACTCTTAGTAACTGGAACTCGCGGCTGTTGTAGCGTTCTGGAACTCTTAGTAACACGCGGCTGTTGTAACGTTCTGGAACTCTTAGTAACTTCGCGGCTGTTGTAACGTTCTGGAACTCTTAGTAACACGCGGCTGTTGTAACGTTCTGGAACTCTTAGTAACTCAGCGGCTGTTGTAACGTTCTGGCTGTTGTAACGTTCTGGAACTCTTAGTAACACGCGGCTGGCTGTTGTAACGTTCTGGAACTCTTAGTAACTCGCGGCTGTTGTAACGTTCTGGAACTCTTAGTAACTCGCGGCTGTTGTAACGTTCTGGAACTCTTAGTAACTCGCGGCTGTTGTAACGTTCTGGAACTCTTAGTAACTCGCGGCTGTTGTAACGTTCTGGAACTCTTAGTAACTCGCGGCTGTTGTAACGTTCTGGAACTCTTAGTAACTCGCGGCTGTTGTAACGTTCTGGAACTCTTAGTAACTCGCGGCTGTTGTAACGTTCTGGAACTCTTAGTAACACGCGGCTGTTGGCTGTTGTAACGTTCTGTTCTGGAACTCTTAGTAACTTCGCGGCTGTTGTAACGTTCTGGAACTCTTAGTAACTCGCGGCTGTTGTAGCGTTCTGGAACTCTTAGTAACTCGCGGCTGTTGTAACGTTCTGGAACTCTTAGTAACACGCGGCTGCGTTCTGGAACTCTTAGTAACAAGCGGCTGGCTGTTGTTCTGGAACTCTTAGTAACTCGCGGCTGTTGTAACGTTCTGGAACTCTTAACGGCTGTTGTAACGTTCTGGAACTCTTAGTAACTCGCGGCTGTTGTAACGTTCTGGAACTCTTAGTAACTCGCGGCTGTTGTAACGTTCTGGAACTCTTAGTAACACGCGGCTGTTGTAACGTTCTGGAACTCTTAGTAACACGCGGCTGTTGTAACGTTCTGGAACTCTTAGTAACTCGCGGCTGTTGTAACGTTCTGGAACTCTTAGTAACAGCGGCTGTTGTAACGTTCTGGAACTCTTAGTAACTGTTTATCGCTGGCTGTTGTAACGTTCTGGAACTCTTAGTAACACGCGGCTGTTGTAACGTTCTGGAACTCTTAGTAACTCGCGGCTGTTGTAACGTTCTGGAACTCTTAGTAACACGAACTCGGCTGTTGTAACGTTCTGGAACTCTTAGTAACTCGCGGCTGTTGTAACGTTCTGGAACTCTTAGTAACACGCGGCTGTTGTAACGTTCTGGAACTCTTAGTAACATGCGGCGGCTGTTGTAACGTTCTGGAACTCTTAGTAACTCGCGGCTGTTGTAACGTTCTGGAACTCTTAGTAACACGCGGCTGTTGTTAACGTTCTGGAACTCTTAGTAACTCGCGGCTGTTGTAACGTTCTGGAACTCTTAGTAACGCGGCTGTTGTAACGTTCTGGAACTCTTAGTAAACTACGTTCTGGAACTCTTAGCTGCTGTTGTTCTGGAACTCTTAGTAACAACGCGGCTGTTGTTCTGGAACTCTTAGTAACATCCGCGGCTGTTGTAACGTTCTGGAACTCTTAGTAACACGCGGCTGTTGTAACGTTCTGGAACTCTTAGTAACACGCGGCTGTTGTAACGTTCTGGAACTCTTAGTAACTCGCGGCTGTTGTAGCGTTCTGGAACTCTTAGTAACACGCGGCTGTTGTAACGTTCTGGAACTCTTAGTAACACGCGGCTGTTGTAACGTTCTGGAACTCTTAGTACGCGGCTGTTGTAACGTTCTGGAACTCTTAGTAACGTTCTGGAACTCTTAGTAACTCGCGGCTGTTGTAACGTTCTGGAACTCTTAGTAACTCGCGGCTGTTGTAACGTTCTGGAACTCTTAGTAACACGCGGCTGTTGTAACGTTCTGGAACTCTTAGTAACTCGCGGCTGTTGTAACGTTCTGGAACTCTTAGTAACACGCGGCTGTTGTAACGTTCTGGAACTCTTAGTAACTGCAGCGGCTGTTGTAACGTTCTGGAACTCTTAGTAACTCGCGGCTGGCTGTTGTAACGTTCTGGAACTCTTAGTAACACGCGGCTGTTGTGGAACGTTCTGGAACTCTTAGTAACTCAGCGGCTGTTGTAACGTTCTGGAACTCTTAGTAACACGCGGCTGTTGTAACGTTCTGGAACTCTTAGTAACACTGGCTGTTGTAACGTTCTGGAACTCTTGTAACGTTCTGGAACTCTTAGTAACTCGCGGCTGTTGTAACGTTCTGGAACTCTTAGTAACTCGCGGCTGTTGTAACGTTCTGGAACTCTTAGTAACTCGCGGCTGTTGTAACGTTCTGGAACTCTTAGTAACATGCGCGGCTGTTGTAACGTTCTGGAACTCTTAGTAACTCGCGGCTGTTGTAACGTTCTGGAACTCTTAGTAACACGCGGCTGTTGTAACGTTCTGGAACTCTTAGTAACACGCGGCTGTTGTAACGTTCTGGAACTCTTAGTAACACGCGGCTGTTGTAACGTTCTGGAACTCGGCTGTTGTAACGTTCTGGAACTCTTAGTAACACGCGGCTGTTGTAACGTTCTGGAACTCTTAGTAACGCGGCTGTTGTAACGTTCTGGAACTCTTAGTAACACGCGGCTGTTGTAACGTTCTGGAACTCTTAGTAACACTAACGCGGCTGTTGTAACGTTCTGGAACTCTTAGTAACTGTTCGCGGCTGTTGTAACGCGTT